>NW_027662677.1:2500-100000 GCF_963989245.1 Nansenia antarctica | reverse complement strand
GCCACTAACATATTCGCCGGCTGCCAAGTAAGGTGGTCTTTTGTCCAGGTGTCATGTAAGGCATTCTGGACCTCTATTCCCGTGCCGCATCCTGGCCCCCAACATAGTGATCGGTTGCCAAGTAAGGTGCCTAAGTCTTTTTGTCCAGGTGCCCTGTAAGGCATTCTGGACCTCTATTTCCCCATGCCTCATCCTGGCCCCCAATATAGTGATCGGTTGCCAAGTAAGGTGCCTAAGTCTTTTTGTCCAGGTGCCCTGTAAGGCATTCTGGACCTCTATTTCCCCATGCCTCATCCTGGCCCCCAACATAGTGACCGGTTGCCAAGTAAGGTGCTTAGGTCTTTTTGTCTAGGTGCCCTATAAGGCATTCTGGACCTCTATTCCCATGTCTCACCCTGGCCCCTAACATAGTGACCGGTTGCCAAGTAAGGTGCTTAGGTCTTTGTCTAAGTGCCAAAGTACGGGACTTATGACTGAACAAAATCACCTAAAACCCCCCCCCCCCCCCCCCCCCCCCCCCCCCCCCCTATTACCCCCCACACCCCAACCCCCTCCCTTATTAATATTAATATACAAACTTTACTCTTGGCCTGACCGAACCCACTTGTTTTCATTACAATGGACGTTCAGATAGCCCCCTGGGGCTTGTACATATGACATTTGGACCGGATCTAATTGTGTGTAGTGAGCGTGCATACACCCTGTGCATCATTCGTGCGAGGCTCGAAGAACTGAGTCTTTCACTTCATGTTTTACATGGTTTCTTACACTCGGTGCTCTCAATCAAAAACCTAACCCTAACCCTAACCCTAACCCTAACCCTAACCCTAACCCCTAACCCTAACCCTAACCCTAACCCTAACCCTAACCCTAACCCACCCTAACCCTAACCCTAACCCTAACCCACCCTAACCCTAACCCTAACCCCAACCCTAACCCTAACCCTAACCCTAACCCTAACCCTCTCCCTTACCCTGACCCTAACCTTAACCCTCCCTAATCCTAACCCTCCCCCTAACCCTAATCCTAACCCTCCCTAACCTTAACCTTCTCCCTACCCTAACCCTAACCCTAACCCATACCCACACATGCTGCCTCACGATTGAAGCTCCTGACCGCCAGACATCGTTACTGATACTCCGGACCTCATGACATTATGGCCAACGGGGAAACCTCAGATCTGGCACCACATGACTGGGGACATATATGTCTGTTGACTGTCTATCCGTGGGAACAGGACCCACATGTGTATAACAGGACCCGTCATCTGCAGAGATGTGTCATGAGGATTTGTACCGGCTCCCTAGGTCCCTACCCTCAGCTTAGTGCCCCAACCCCAACCCCTTGGCCTGACCTAACCCACTTGCTTGTATTGCAGTGGACGATCAGATAGCCCCCTGTGGCTTGCACATGTTACATTGGCGACCGGTACTAATTGTGTGAAGTCAGCGTGCATCACCCTGTGTATCATAAGTGCGAGGCCAAAAGTACCTGGTCCTCCACTTCATGTTTTACATGGTATCTTACACTCGGTACTCTCATCCAAAAAACCTAACCAGCCAGATACTGACACTCTTACTCCGGACCCTATGGCACATGGCCAACGGTGAAAACTTGCCAACACTAGTGACATGGTATTAAGGGCCCTCATGATACACATGAGGGTGCATAAAGGGTACTGTGAACTAGTAGTTAAGGTGAATAACCGGTCTCACAACCCCCCGGCCCTAGCCCAAACCTCTACCCCAACCCCAGCCCCAATCCCTCTACAGGCCTTATCTACCTTCCGATCAAGCACTCTTGACGGTGGGTAGTGGGATAGCCTTCGCAAGGCTTATACATGTGTCATTTGCTACCGGTACTAGCTGTATTCGGTGTCTGGTTCTAAACGGAGCTCGGCACAGTGTGTAACCCTAACCCACCACACCACAACATACTACAACACACTACCCCCATGCCCCAACCCTCCCCCCAACCATAATTGAACAGCTTTCCCCGACCGGGTGGCTACGGATTTTTCCTGTACCAAGGGTCGCCGTCGTTTCAATTCACAACACACCACACCACAACACACCACAACATACTACAATACACCACACTGCAACACACCACAACACACCACACCACAACACACCACAACACACTACCCCCTTGCCCCTACCCTCTCCCCAACCATAATTGAACAGCTTTCCCCGACCGGGTGGCTACGGATTTTTCCTGTACCAAGGGTCGCCGTCGTTTCAATTCACAACACACCATACCACAACACACCATAACACACTACAATACACCACACTGCAACACACCATAACACACCATACCACAACACACCACACCACAACACTCTATAACACACCACCCCCATGCCCCAACCCTCCCCCCAACCATAATTGAACAGCTTTCCCCGACCGGGTGGCTACGGATTTTCCCTGTACCAAGGGTCGCCGTCGTTTCAATTCACAACACACCACACCACAACACACCACAACACACTACAATACACCACACTACAACACACCATAACACACCACACCACAACACACTACAACACACTACCCCCATGCCCCAACCCTCCCCCTAACCATATTTGACCAAGTACCAAGTAAGGTACTAAGGGTCTAACACACCACAACATACTACAATACACCACACTGCAACACACCACAACACACCACACCACACCACAACACACCACACCACAACACACTACAACACACGACCCTCATACCCCAACCCTCCCCCTAACCATAATTGAACAGCTTTCCCCGACCGGGTGGCTACGGATTTTCCCTGTACCAAGGGTCGCCGTCGTTTCAATTCATGACACACCACACCACAACACACCACAACACTATACCACACTGCAACACACCACAACATACCACACCACAACACACCACACCACAACACACCATAACACACCACAATCCCCATGCCCCAACCCCTCCCCCTGACCATAATTGAACAGCTTTCCCCGACCGGGTGGCTACGGATTTTCCCTGTACCAAGGGTCGCCGTCGTTTCAATTCACAACACACCACACCACAACACACCACAACACACTACAATACACCACACTGCAACACACTACAACACACTACCCCCATGCCCCAACCCTCCCCCTAACCATAATTGACCAAGTACCAAGTAAGGTACTAAGGGTCTAACACACCACAACACACTACAATACACCACACTGCAACACACCACAACACACCACACCACAACACACCACAACACACCACAACACACTACAACATACCACCCTACAACACATCACACCACCCTATAACACACCACAAAACACCACACCACTCTACAACACACCACACTGCAACACACCACACTGCAACACACCATACTGCAACATACCACACTGCAACATACCACACTGCAACACACCACACTGCAACACACCACACTGCAACACACCACACTGCAACATACCACACTGCAACATACCACACTGCAACATACCACACTGCAACACACCACACTGCAACACACCATACTGCAACACCGTCTTCTCAATGGTTAACCATTCACGACCATCGCCGTCGCTTCAATGGTCCCCCACTCCAGCCCTAGCCCCGGCCCTGGCCCTATCTCCCTTCCATGGCCCCATGCCCCAACCCTCTCCCTAACCATAATTGAACAGCTTTCCCCGACCAGGGGGCTACGGATTCTCCCTGTATGGCCTGCCTTTGGAACAGGGTTCTCCGTGTCACTAATATTCTCCTAGACTACTTAAAATTGATCTCACACAACTTAATACGTAAAATTACCCTACCTCCCCCATTAACCCCATTCTGGGGACCCAAACAACTGATCCTTATATTTAATACGAAATACTATCCTACCCTCCCTTTAAACCCATCCTAGGGACCCCATTAGCTGACCCTAGAAAACTCATTACGAAATATTACCCTACTTCTCCCACTAACCCCATCCAGGGCTTCTTATTAGCTATTCCCACGGTACTTTAATAAGAACTAACTTTCTATCTCTCCCATTAACCCCATAGATGGTACCCTATTAGCTACCACCCGTGTCACTTACTTAACCTACCCCTTAAATAGATACTACCATTACATAACACAGAGCCAGAACCGACTCAACCCAGTATCACTCTCTGCAACTCCTTTCCCCCCCCCCCCCCCCCCCTAGGGTCCCGCCGCTAATTAGCACATTTCCCATACTATACTTGGGCCATAGTCTATTACGATCTTACTGGGACCCTACCTTACAGGTATCTTCGATTTAAATAACCTTGTCCCCTCTTGACTAACTAGAACCAACCCAACTCACCCTCCCTTAAAACACTCCCAAAACCAGCCCTTAATTATCCTTCTAATTCTCTGCAAAAACACTTCTCCCTTCTAGCAGGACACCTGTTGCATTTTCTACCCACACATAGGGCCGGTTTCACAGACAAGGCTTAAGCCTAGTCCTGGACTAAATCACACTTTCAATGTAAAATCTCCATTGAAGATGCTTTTTAGTCCAGGATTAGGCTTAAGCCTTGTCTGTGAAACCGGCCCATAGTGTTTTATCCCGCTTTTTTATTTAGTTACACCTTTGACTTAGTTCCAGGCTGGGCTTTATCCATGATTTACTGTACTGGACTGTCACTACCATTTTTACCCACTAGAGTGCAGCATCACCCCCAGTGGAAAAACACTGACGATAGCCATGGCCTGCCCCCAGAGGAAAAACACTGATGACAGCCATGACCTGCACAGCTGAAATCAATTCACTAATTACCCAGAAGGCAACTCACCTAAATAAAACGCCACTCCCCTCAGTATGAACTATCTTTCCAACAAACACACTGAGTGATGAACATGTGCCTACCACAGCGCTCTACCAACTAATTGCAGAAACCAGAGTTACCGACGGTGAGATCACTCCTTTTCCCCCCCATTTTCTCTCTCTCTCTCTCTCTCTCTCTCTTCATTTGTACTAATAGCTGCTTGCTTGGCCAGCGGCTATCACGACTAGCCCTTGGTCCTGTCTTTAGTCTGTACCTGACCCCCTTCCCCTCTCTCTCTATTGTTGGTACTACTTGCGGCCTGCAGGGTTAGCGGCTAGCACGGCTAGCGCTTTGTCTGGTTTGTGTTTGTGCTCGGCCTCCTTCCTCTATTAGGCGTCTGCATGGTAAGCTACTAGCTAGGCTAGCGCTCGGTCCGGTCCCTCTCTGTTTGTTCTCGGCCTCCTTCCTCTACTGGGCGTCTGCATGGGTAGCTAATGGCTAGGCTAACACGCGGTCAGGCCCTCTGTTTGTATTCGACCCCCTTCCCTCTACTAGTTTTCCACCTGGTCAGTTACTGGCTAGGCTAACACGCGGTCTGGCCTTGGGTTTGCACTCGACCTCCTTCCTCTACTAGGTGTCCGCATGATGGGCTACTAGCTAGGCTAACACTCTGTCGGGTCTTTGCTTATTCTCGGCCTCCTTCCTCCACTAGGCGTCTGCACAGTAAGCTACTAGCCAGGCTAGCGCTCTGCCTGGTCTTTGTTTTTTCTCGGCCTCCCTACTCTACTAGGCGTTTGCAGGGGTAGCTACTAGCTAGGCTAACACGCGGTCTGGTCTTCGGGTTGTATTCGACCCCCTTCCTTCTACTAGTTTTCCACCTGGTCAGCCACTGGCCAGGCCAACACGCGGTCTGGCCCCTTGTTTGCACTCGACCTCCTTCCTCTACTAGGGTCTGCATGGTAAGTAGTGTTGTTCCGATACCATTTTTTGATCCCGATACCGATACCGATACCTGACCGTGCAGTACTTGCCGATACCGAGTACCGATCCGATACCACGGCGTTTGAAAAAAATAAAATAAAAAATTTGGCATTCCAAGTTCAGTCTGTACAGTTTGCAGACGTGAAGTGGCCAGTGGGGAATGCTTGAAGTGGCCGATGATCTTTCTCCCATTGGCCAGCGCGTCGCACACACTCCGCTGTGACAGTAGGCCTTCCTGCACCACTAATGCATGTGTGTTCTGTGTTCTGCATATGTAAACAATTCAAACAAACATAGAGAAAACTTCTCCTCGGGAGAAGGAAGGAGGCAGGAAGTACCTGCCGCACGGAGACAGACAGACAGACAGACAGACAGACAGACAGAGAGAGAGAGAGAGAGAGAGAGAGAGAGAGAGAGAGAGAGACGGAGAGAGAGAGAGACACGGAGAGCCACAACAGCAGATCCCGAAAGGGGGTGTGGCGCGGAGACGGAGCCGAGAACTATCCCGAAAGGGGAACAGCTGGGCGGGACTCGGAGAAGCGGCCGCGCGGACATTATTATTATTATTTGAACTCTCTCCAGCACGCCGGTGGCGGTGCTAGACTGTGCAACCGAAATAAATATCGATTAAGGTCGATATGTTTTTCCTGTAAAATGTGTCCTATCTTGGCTGTGGGTTGTATCGCTTTAAGCGGAGTGGCGTAGTCTATGTCTGAGGGCTGCGTTGGTAAAAGTCGCTCTGGGAAACTGATCGGCACTCGTAGAACGCCTCTTGTCCAATCGGATTCCTCGGTCCGTTTATGACGTCGGAGCCCAGTGTGCGCTCCGGCGCTCTCAGGGGGACTTTCCGAACGTTGCCCCAGTAGCATAGCTTAGCTTGGGCTCTGAGCAGCTGGAAGGGACAGCAGGTTACCTGAGGTGAGCCTCGCTGCTCCACCGCTCCTCTCCTCGACAACCACAGTTACGTGTTTGTTTTTCCGCGATAGTGAAAGTTTGGTATCGGGTGTTATATATTTGTTAGTACTCGCCGATACCGATACCAGCATTTTTGTGCGTATCGGTGGCCATGCCGATACCAGTATCGGTATCGGAACAACACTAATGGTAAGCCACTAGCTAGGCTAACACTCGGTCTGGTCTTTGTTTGTCCCTGTTTGTATTCGGCCTCCTTCCTCCACGGGGCGTCTGCAGGGTCAGCTACTAGCTAGGCTAACACTCGGTCTGGTCTTCTGGTTGTACTCGGCCCTCCTCCCTCTACTAGTTCCCTGCCTGGTTAGCTACTGGCTAGGCCAACACGCGGTCCGGCCCTCTGCCCCCCCCTCTCTCTCCCTCTCCCTCTTCCCCTCTCCCTCTCTCCCTCCCCACCTTCCCTCCTCCTCCCCCTACCCATCTTCCTTTCCATAACCAAACCCCCCCCCCCCCCCCTAAAAAATTACAAACCTTTATTCCTATAACAGATACGCAGTTACTTGGAACAGACCCAAGCAGCGACTACCAGTCACCACCTAGCGGGACACCCGTAAACCTCTTCACTGAACATCGCCTACCACAGGTTAGAAAACCCAAAAACCCCCCCAAGACGGTATAGATCAGACTTCATAGAACAGACTGTATAGAACAGACTGGATAGAACAGAGTGTATAGAACAGGCTGTATAGAACAGACTGGATAGAACAGACTGTACAAAATAGACTGTATAGAACAGACTGTATAAGAACAGGCTGTATAGAACAGACTGTATAGAACAGACCGTACAGAACAGACTGTATAGAGCAGGTTGTATAGAACAGACTGTATAAAACAGACTGTATAGAACAGACTGTATAGAACAGACTGTATAGGACAGACTGTATACGAACAGGCTGTTTAGAACAGACTGTACATAACAGACGGTACAGAACAGACGGTATAGAGCAGGCGGTATAGAACAGACGGGATAGAACAGACCGTACAGAACAGACTGTATAGAACAGACTGTATAGAACAGGCTGTATAGAACAGGCTGTATAGAACAGACTGTATAGAGCAGACTGTATAGAACAGACTGCATAGAACAGGCTTTATAGAACGGACTGTATAGAACAGACTGTATAGAACAGACTATATAGAACAGACTGTATAGAACAGACTGTATAGAACAGACTGTATAGAACAGACTGTATAGAATAGACTATACAGAACATACGGTATAGAACAGACTGTATAGAACAGACTGTATAGAACAGACTGTATAGAACCGACTGTATAGAACAGGCCGTATAGAAACAGACTGTATAGAACAGACTGTACAGAACAGACTATATAGAACAGTCAAATAAAACATATACATATTCAACCCCACTTACCCCTCTATACTAGGTTCAATTCGTTACCCTTAATTTATCTCCACCTTAACCTTAATCTATTTACCCACACAAATATTCCTATACCTCCCTGACCCTACCCTCAACTTACCCTAACTCCAAAAAATCGAGACACTTACCCCAAAACACCTTGAACCCTGATCTCTTACCCACAAAACCTTTAAAAAAAAAAAACACCCATCCACTACCCCCCTCCACCCTCCCTACTTCCCCCCTACAACCCATCCAAGTATGTCAATTTCTCTAAACTTAACCACGACCCTAACTTAACTCATACAAAACAGTCTCTCTCCTGGGGTCTACTGGACCCTGGAAGAGATTCCAAATTAGTTTTCTCACCCTTAACTCATACAAAACAGTCTCTCTCCTGGGGTCTATTGGACCCTAGAAGAGATTCCAAATTAGTTTCTCACCCTTCGCTCTCTCAAACAAAACCTATTCCCCAAACCAATTGACCCGAGGGACACACACTGGGGTTCTGATCTCCCCCAGTGGGCCAGCCTTAGGTGAGGGTGTCTTGTTTCTTGGCCGAAACGCCCAGTGATCCTTTGGTGACAACTGATGATGTGATCCCAAATTTATCTTCTTAACTATGACCCCTCAATGATGCACCTCAAACCAAGACCTTAATGACTCAATCTTTACTAAATCCTGAGACCAATCCGAACCACTGCTTTACTACCTCATACCTTTTATGGCTTGAACTCTACCCCAACCCTAAAACCCCGTACCCAACTGGGGCCCCAACCTTAACCCTACCTCGGACTTAAACCTGACCCTTACCACCCTAACCCCCCGCACCCTGAACCTTTAGTAACCTTAACAAATAGCCTTCCTATACTAGGGAAATCTACGAATCTACGATTTTACCAACTTACAATTTTAAACCTAAACTCTAACCCAACCCAGGCCCTATCCCCCAACCCTCTCCCGAACCATGACCCTATCCCCCAACCCTCTCCCTAACCATAATTGAACAGCTTTCCCAAACCAGGGTGGCTACGGATTTTCCCTGTACCCAGGGACGCCGCCGCTTCAATGGTTTTTGCTCTTTTACCTAGCCCCGCTCTAGCCCTAGCCCCGGCCCTGGCACTATCCTCCAGCCCTCTCCCCGCCATGGCCCCATGCCCCAACCCTCCCCCTAACCATAATTGAACAGCTTTCCCCGACCGGGTGGCTACGAACCCTAACACGCAGAATTCCTAATAGAAGAGGCAACAGTCAACACAGAGGTGGAGACAGTCATCCTGTCCTTCGGGATCAACAACAGAAACCAAACGGATAAAACAGCAGTCAAGGCCTTGACAGCAGCACGGAAAAAAGCAGAGGAGAAATTCAGAAAAGCAAAAATCTACGTGGCAGAAATCAACTTTCCCCAAAACCTGAGCAGGAAAGAAAAGATACTGTTGGAAGCGCTGAATAACCACATCGTGTCACGAGGCAACCACATCGTGTCACGAGGCAACCACATCCCGAAAATACCGGACGAGGACTTCGAGACCGGGAAAACTAACAACGAACACAACCCAAACATCCATTGGACGCCGCTGACAGCAGGTAACATCCTAAAACACTGGCTGACATGTTTAAACTAGATGACCCCACAAGACCAAACGGGATAGAGGGGTATACGAACACTATTAATCTATCAAACACATTCCAACCAACGGAAGCCCAACTAAGCCTCTTGGAAAAAGGTCTATCCTTTATTCCAACCCTGGACATCTATAGACAACAGAACAACAAGATTAATGTGGACATGCAAAGCTACCATAGGAGATTGAAACTGGCAGCCCACTTCGGGGAGGACAGGGATGAACCAAGGCCCAGATTCACACCAAAATCTCACTGGGAACCACCGATTGCAAAGGTCGCACCAGAAATAAAAAGAATTATTGGGGAAGATCAGACCATCCTGAGGAATCTCCCCAGACACAGCAAGGAAAAAAACAACTTGACAGGAGAACAGGTGTTGGCACTCAGGCAACTAACCAAAAACAACGACTTGGCGATAAAACCGGCAGATAAAGGAAGCTCAATAGTATTGATGGACAGACATCAATACTTAATTGAGGCAGAAAGACAACTTAGTAATCAAGAACACTATCAGGTACTAACCCACCCTATTTTCCAACAAACAGCAGTGGAAATCAAGGAAATAGTAAACAGACTGGAAGAAAGGCGGTACATTAACGCCAAACAGAGCAGATACCTTATTGGAGAGGACACGCCCAGGGCTAGAATATTTTACCAAAAATACACAAACCACCCGATACTTGGACAGTCCCCTACGAAATACCAGCAGGACGCCCAATAGTGTCGGACGTCAACAGCGAATCACAGAGGTCAGCGGAATACATAGACCACTTTCTGAATCCGCTCTCAGTAAAACACAATAGCTACATTAAGGGCACTTATGACTTTGTGGAGAAAATCAAAGCCATGATAATCCCTGAGAACACAATATTATTTACTATTGACGTAGACAGTCTGTACACTAACATAGAAACAGGGGCAGGACTTAGAGCAGTTAGAAAATGTTTTAACAAATACCCAGACACAGATAGACCGGAGAGAGAAATATTGGAATTACTACACATTAACCTGACCAAAAATGACTTTGAATTCAACAACAGGTATTACCTACAGACAAAAGGAACAGCCATGGGGAAAAAGTTTGCACCGGCCTATGCCAACATCTACATGGCAGAATGGGAGGAAACAGTACTGGCAAAGTGCCAGCTTAAACCTCTACATTATGTAAGATATTTAGATGATATCTGGGGTACATGGACACACAGCTTAGAACAATTCCAAGACTTCATAAACATTCTCAACACACACCACACTTCCATCACAGTAAAATACACGACACATAAGGAAACAATAGACTTTCTGGATACCACAACCTACAAAGGCACAGACTTTAAAACACAGAAGACACTAGACATTAAAGTATTCTTTAAAGATACAGACACACACGCACTGTTACATAAGCAGAGTTTTCACCCCCCAAAAAATTCAAGGGAATAGTTAAATCTCAATTACTAAGGTTCCACAGAATATGCACACAAAAAGATAAATTTGAGACAGCAACAAAAACACTCTTTCATTCTCTCAGAAACAGAGGATACGGCAGATCCTATTTAAGACAAATACGCAAATGATCATATGACAAGGTTCCAATATTTCTCCATTTAGATAATGGTCAAAGCTCACCAATGCAGAAAGCAGCAGGTTTCCTCACACACACAACAGCAACAAACAGGTCATCCACTGAGCAGCATAGCAGCTGGGGGAAACTGGTGGGGACAGCATGGCTTCAGTTAGCATGGCTGAGTTAGCATTGAGCCAAACATTTCCTCCAAATGAATCCAACTGCTGAGATTGATGTTTGCTCACCTCGTATCTGAATGTGAAGAACATGAATTCCTTGGGTCCAAGTTCAGTTTCCAGTTGGTTTTCGGGAGTCAAGATCCAGGATGAAATGTTCTGTGTCAGTGGTGAAAACTCACGCAGTGCCTCTGAGATGAGCACAGGTGCTGCTAATTGAGTGGAGTTTGGGCTCCTTTTCAAAGGGAAAAAAGGGGCGGGTGCAGGGAGGAGCCTGCTTCCATTGGTTCAGGGATTGAGACATGGAATGAGTCAGTGGGCGTCCCCACAGACATCAATTAAGTCAACCCCTCATCTCACCAGAGTTACACATGACACCACAACCCTCCACCCAACCAACCTCCACTCAGCCATGACACCACCACTCAGCCATGACACCACCACCCTCCACTCAGCCATGACACCACCACCCTCCACCCAACCAACCAACCTCCACTCAGCCATGACACCACCACCCTCCACCCAACCAACCTCCACTCAGCCATGACACCACCACCCTCCACCCAACCAACCTCCACTCAGCCATGACACCACCACCCTCCACCCAACCAACCTCCACTCAGCCATGACACCACCACCCTCCACCCAACCAACCTCCACTCAGCCATGACACCACCACCCTCCACCCAACCAACCAACCTCCACTCAGCCATGACACCACCCTCCACCCAACCAACCTCCACTCAGCCATGACTCCACCACCCTCCACCCAACCAACCAACCTCCACTCAGCCATGACTCCACCACCCTCCACCCAACCAACCAACCTCCACTCAGCCATGACACCACCACCCTCCACCCAACCAACCAACCTCCACTCAGCCATGACACCACCACCCTCCACCCAACCAACCTCCACTCAGCCATGACACCACCACCCTCCACCCATCCAACCAACCTCCACTCAGCCATGACACCACCACCCTCCACCCAACCAACCTCCACTCAGCCATGACACCACCACCCTCCACCCAACCAACCTCTACTCAACATGACACCACCACCCTCCACCCAACCAACCTCCACTCAGCCATGACACCACCACCCTCCACCCAACCAACCTCCACTCAGCCATGACACCACCACCCTCCACCCAACCAACCAACCTCCACTCAGCCATGACACCACCACCCTCCACCCAACCAACCTCCACTCAGCCATGACACCACCACCCTCCACCCAACCAACCTCCACTCAGCCATGACACCACCACCCTCCACCCATCCACCCAACCAACCTCCACTCAGCCATGACACCACCACCCTCCACCCAACCAACCAACCTCCACTCAGCCATGACACCTCCACCCTCCACCCAACCAACCAACCTCCACTCAGCCATGACACCACCACCCTCCACCCAACCAACCAACCTCCACTCAGCCATGACACCACCACCCTCCACCCAACCAACCTCCACTCAGCCATGACACCACCACCCTCCACCCAACCAACCTCCACTCAGCCATGACACCACCACCCTCCACCCAACCAACCTCCACTCAGCCATGACACCACCACCCTCCACCCAACCAACCTCCACTCAGCCATGACACCACCACCCTCCAACCAACCAACCTCCACTCAGCCATGACACCACCACCCTCCACCCAACCAACCAACCTCCACTCAGCCATGACACCACCACCCTCCACCCAACCAACCAACCTCCACTCAGCCATGACACCACCACCCTCCACCCATCCAACCTCCACTCAGCCATGACACCACCACCCTCCACCCAACCAACCTCCACTCAGCCATGACACCACCACCCTCCACCCAACCAACCTCCACTCAGCCATGACACCACGACCCTCCACCCAACCAACCTCCACTCAGCCATGACACCACCACCCTCCACCCATCCAACCAACCTCCACTCATCCATGACACCTCCACCCATCCAACCAACCAACCTCCACTCAGCATGACACCACCACCCTCCACCCATCCAACCAACCAACATCCACTCAGCCATGACACCACCACCCTCCACCCATCCAACCAACCAACCTCCACTCAGCCATGACACCACCACCCTCCACCCAACCAACCAACCTCCACTCAGCCATGACACCACCACCCTCCACCCATCCAACCAACCAACCTCCACTCAGCCATGACACCACCACCCTCCACCCAACCAACCAACTTCCACTCAGCCATGACACCACCACCCTCCACCCAACCAACCAACCTCCACTCAGCCATGACACCACCACCCTACACCCATCCAACCAACCAACCTCCACTCAGCCATGACACCACCACCGTCCACCCAACCAACCTCCACTCAGCAAAGACACCACCACCCTCGAACCAACCAACCTCCACTCAGCCATAACACCACCACCCTCCACCCAACCAACCTCCACTCAGCCATGAGTCATGACACCACCACCCTCCACCCATCCAACCAACCAACGTCCACTCAGCCATGACACCACCACCCTCCACCCATCCAACCAACCAACCTCCACTCAGCCATGACACCACCACCCTCCACCCATCCAACCAACCAACCTCAACTCAGCCATGACACCACCACCCTCCACCCATCCAATTAACCTCCACTCAGCCATGACACCACCACCCTCCACCCATCCAACCAACCTCCACTCAGCCATGACACCACCACCCTCCACCCATCCAACCAACCAACCTCCACTCAGCCATGACACCACCACCCTCCACCCATCCAACCAACCTCCACTCAGCCATGACACCACCACCCTCCACCCATCCAACCAACCAACCTCCACTCAGCCATGACACCACCACCCTCCACCCATCCAACCAACCAACCAAACCTCCACTCAGCCATGACACCACCACCCTCCACCCATCCAACCAACCTCCACTCATCCATGACACCTCCACCCATCCAACCAACCAACCAACCTCCACTCAGCATGACACCACCACCCTCCACCCATCCAACCAACCAACGTCCACTCAGCCATGACACCACCACCCTCCACCCATCCAACCTACCAACCTCCACTCAGCCATGACACCACCACCCTCCACCCATCCAATTAACCTCCACTCAGCCCTGACACCACCACCCTCCACCCATCCAACCAACCAACCTCCACTCAGCCATGACACCACCACCCTACACCCATCCAACCAACCAACCTCCACTCAGCATGACACCACCACCCTCCACCCATCCAACCAACCAACGTCCACTCAGCCATGACACCACCACCCTCCACCCATCCAACCTACCAACCTCCACTCAGCCATGACACCACCACCCTCCACCCATCCAATTAACCTCCACTCAGCCCTGACACCACCACCCTCCACCCATCCAACCAACCAACCTCCACTCAGCCATGACACCACCACCCTCCACCCATCCAACCAACCAACCTCCACTCAGCCATGACACCACCACCCTTCACCCATCCAACCAACCTCCACTCATCCATGACACCACCACCCTCCACCCAACCAACCTCCACTCAGCCATGACACCACCACCCTCCACCCAACCAACCTCCACTCAGCCATGACACCACCACCCTCCACCCATCCAACCAACCAACCAACCTCCACTCAGCATGACACCACCACCCTCCACCCATCCAACCAACCAACCTCCACTCAGCCATGACACCACCACCCTCCACCCATCCAATTAACCTCCACTCAGCCCTGACACCACCAACCTCCACCCATCCAACCAACCTCCACTCAGCCATGACACCACCACCCTCCACCCATCCAATTAACCTCCACTCAGCCCTGACACCACCAACCTCCATCCAACCAACCAACCTCCACTCAGCCATGACACCACCACCCTCCACCCATCCAACCAACCTCCACTCAGCCATGACACCACCACCCTCCACCCATCCATCCAACCAACCAACCTCCACTCAGCCATGACACCACCACCCTCCACCCATCCAACCAACCAACCTCCACTCAGCCATGACACCACCACCCTTCACCCATCCAACCAACCTCCACTCAGCCATGACACCACCACCCTCCACCCATCCAACCAACCAACCTCCACTCAGCCATGACACCACCACACTCCACCCATCCAACCAACCAACCTCCACTCAGCCATGACACCATCACCCTCCACCCATCCAACCAACCAACCAACCAAACCTCCACTCAGCCATGACACCACCACCCTCCACCCATCCAACCAACCTCCACTCAGCCATGACACCACCAACCTCCACCCATCCAACCAACCTCCACTCAGCCATGACACCACCACCCTCCACCCAACCAACCTCCACTCAGCCATGACACCACCACCCTCCACCCATCCAACCAACCAACCTCCACCCATCCAACCAACCAACCTCCACTCAGCCATGACACCACCACCCTCCACCCAGCCACAACACCACCACCCTCCACCCAGCCACGACACCACCATCCTCCACCCAGCCCCGACACCACCACCCTCCACCCAGCCCCGACACCACCACCCTCCACCCAGCCACGACACCACCACCACCCTTAACCCAGCCATGACACCACCACCCTCCACCCATCCAACCAACCAACCTCCACTCAGCCATGACACCACCACCCTCCACCCAGCCACGACACCACCACCCTCCACCCAGCCACGACACCACCACCCTCCACCCAGCCACGACACCACCACCCTCCACCCATCCAACCAACCAACCTCCACTTAGCCATGACACCACCACCCTCCACCCAGCCACGACACCACCACCCTCCACCCAGCCACGACACCACCACCCTCCACCCAGCCACGACACCACCACCCTAAACCCAGCCATGACACCACCACCCTCCACCCAGCCACGACACCACCAACCTCCACCCTACACTAAACCCACAGCTATGAACAAAATAAACTATTTCTGGTAACAGATTATAAACAAACTAGTCAAACAAAACACCACCCGTTCCCTCTCTTGCTACACATGACAAAACACACATTCAGGCCCTGTCCACACCTATACGTTTTTTTGATAAACGTGGATTTTTATATTCGTTTTGGGGGGTTCGTCCAGACGCAAACGAGTTTTTGCCCTCTGAAAACGAAGATGTTTAAAAACGCCTGCCAGAGTGAAGATGTTTAAAAACGCTGTATATTCGCCGTATATTTTTGACGTGTGGACGAGAGAGACGGAGCTTTTTGTATTCGTCACGTCATCATGCGCGTAGATTTCTATGATCATGCAGCTGTTTGCTGTTCCCTCCAACGTCATATCCTGGCACCAGTAACTACTTTGTTTACAACAGGCAACGGTGGTCGAGGCTACACAAGCGAGGAAAATGGATGTGAACAAAGTGCTTCTAGTTCTTTCACTGTTAACTGGACTTTTAACCTGTTTACAGATAAATGCACAGTTAATGATCGAGAACATTGAGAGACAGAGGCGTCTGATTGGTCAGCGGGGCTATGGGGATAATATTATATCGCCGACTACTGGTGTGGAATGCTCAATGACAGCGTTTATATTGCGTTCATGCGTATGCATGTGGACACAGACATTGTTTATAAACATGCTGGTGTGGACGGTAATATTTTTATATACGAAAAACGTTCATCAAAAAAACGTATAGGTGTGGACAGGGCCTAAGTAGGAGATGATCTTCTGGGTTTGGATGACAGCTGATTGAACACAGGTGAGGGCTGACGAGATAACGATGATGGACAGGACCCAATAACCAACAGGGGAGGAACCACATGCACACCACTTCACCTAGGGGGAGACAGACAGAATTAAAACAAAAACAGACACAGGACATAATACAATACATACAAGTCTGTAACACTTGCATACATACACCTCCTCCGCAGACATGCAGACATGCACACAGACATACAGACAGACATACAGTCATACAGACACCTCCTCCACTTGCATACATACACACACTCACACACTACAAAATCGAATACTCTGTCCAACTGGAGTCCACAAGCTCACCGCTGACGTTGATAGGGAGGTTCAGGGCTGCTGCCGTGACGATGGACGCACAAACAGTGGCGGCAGCTCCCATGTCAGCCCTCATGGCGTCCATCCCCGAGGGCGGTTTCAGAGAGATCCCACCGCTGCCACCAGAGAGCAGAGAGAAAGGGAGAGAGAGGGTGGACAAGGTATGAGTGAGTGCCTGAAAGGTGATGTCTGTTGTGGTGGAGGTGGTGGTAGGGTGTAGATGATGGCGGTGGTGAAGAAGGAGGTGTGTTTTACCTGTCGAAGGTGACACCCTTGCCCACCAGCAGCAGTGGAGTGTGTGCTGTTGGGGCAGCTGTTGTAATGCACCTCCAGGAAGACAGGGGGCTCCTCTGAGCCTTTAGGACACACTTAGGAACGCCCCAGTTTTCTGCTCCTCGGTCCACTCCAGAGGCCTGGGAGAGGGACGTTACAAGTCTGCACACACACACACAAAGGTTGGTCAACACACACACACACACACACACACAAACAGAGACGCGTACGCGTACACACACTCACACCTTTTATGGACGGTGACCCAGCCATGACACCACCCTCCAACCCCAACACCCTCCAGCCAGCCATGACACCACCACCCTCCAACCAGCCATGACGACACCACCATCACCCTCCAACCCCTCCACTCAACCATAACACCACCACCACCACCACCACCCTCCACACAGCCACACCACCACCACCACCCTCCACCAAGCCACAACACACTCCACCCATCCAACCAACCACCCTCCACCCTAACACACTCAACCCTTCACCCAATGACCTAGCCATAACACCACCACCCTCCAACCCAAACACCCTCCACCCAGCCATAACACAACCACCCTCCAACCCAAACACCCTCCACCCAGCCATGACACCACCACCCTCCACCCAGCCACAACAGCACCACCCTCCACCCTAACACACTCCACCCAGCCACAACAACACCACCACCCTCCACCCTAACACACTCCACCCAGCCATAACACCACCCTCCAACCCCACCACCCTCGACCCAGCCATGACATCACCCTCCAACCCCAACACCCTCCACCCAGCCATGACACCACCATCACCTTCCAACCCCAACACCCTCCACCCAGCAATGACTCAAACAATCCTAAATAAAATGATTTATTGCCTTCGCTAAAAGTATATATTATGTGTATAGTGTTTACACATTTTAGACACCACCACCCTCCCCCAGCCACGAAACCACCACCCTCCCCCCAGCCACGAAACCACAACCCTCCACAACACCACCACCCTCCACCCAGCCACAACATCACCATCCTCCACCCATTCACAACCACAACACCACCACCCTCCACCCTAACACACTCCACCCAGCCATAACACCACCATCCTCCAACCCCACCACCCTCGACCCAGCCATGACACCACCATCCTCCAACCCCAACACCCTCCACCAAGCCATGACACCACCACCCTCCACCCAACCATGACACCTCCACACTCCACCCAGCAATGACACCACCAATCCTAAATAAAAGGCTTTATTGCCTTCGCGAAAAGTATATTTACAAGTGTTTACAAATATTAGACACCACCACCCTCCACCCAACCATGAAACCACCACCCTCCACCCAACCACAATGCCACCACCTTCCATCCACCCAGCCACAACACCACCACCCTCCACCCAGCCACGAAACCACCACCTTCCACCCAGCCACAACACCACCCTCCACCCAGCCACAACACCACCATCCTCCCCTCAGCCACGAAACCACAACCCTCCAGCCACAACACCACCACCCTCCCCTCAGCCACGAAACCACCATCCTCCCCTCAGCCACGAATCCACCATCCTCCCCTCAGCCACGAATCCACCATCCTCCCCTCAGCCACGAAACCACCATCCTCCCCTCAGGCACGAAACCACCATCCTCCCCTCAGCCACGAAACCACCATCCTCCCCTCAGCCACGAAACCACCATCCTCCCCTCAGCCACGAAACCACCATCCTCCCCTCAGCCACGAAACCACCACCCTCCACCCAACCACAATGCCACCACCTTCCATCCAACCACGACATCACCACCCTCCACCCAACCACAACATCACCACCCTCCACCCAACCACGACATCACCACCCTCCACCCAGCCATGACACCACCCTCTTACAAGTGTTTACAAATATTACTGACAACAGTCATATAACATTAACAATGACACAAAAACAACTGGGGATTAACAAAGGGTAGGAGAAGGGTAGGAGAAGGACCATGCAAACGGTGTCACAAAACAACAAAACACAGCCCTATTCTTCCCTACACCTCTGACCTACCTATACCACATACTAACTAACCTACCCGGACCCTAAACTACCTGCTACAGAACTACGGGCCGTGACACCCGCTCGCGTCTTACCTAATGTTTTTAGACAGCGGTTATCTACGTGATGTAATGTAGACCCCAGGGTATCTTACCTAGCCCTTCTCCCATGGGGAAGAAAAGAGAAAACAGGGGTCCATCAACACACTAAACCCACAGCTATGAACAAAAGAAACAATTTCTGGTAACAGATTATAAACAAACTAGTCAAACAAAACACCACCCCTTCCCTCTCTCGCTACACATGACAAACCTAACCCTAAGATGAGTTGGGTTGACGCGTTGCACATGCGGACTCAGTCCTGCTGGCGGCCATGTGGAGAACAATCCTCTGGTTCAGTTTTGGTCGTCGTTTACACGTTCATCATGAATGAAAAATAACAAACCGGCTAACCCTTTAAACTGAAACAAAAACCCGGAATTGCTAAACGTCAAACAGTCCAAACTTAAATAACAAGATAGTAATACGTCGTAGTCGCACGCTCTCCAAACACACAGCCAACGCTGCCACAGGTGTCTGTGGTTTCCTCTCACTCATTCAATCATCTGTCACGCCCCCGTGCACTTCCTCAAACTAAACAACATTTATACAAATTAATCAATGGGCAGAAAGAGTGATACTATAGGCATACATGACTTGCACTGGGCAAAATAATTACACCACCATGCATCACTATTGTAGTGTTTGGCAAACTGTTGCGTAGCTGAGTGAGCATTGGTAGATCCTACTAGTACAGACTTTACACTCACACAGGCTTTCTCTCTCTCGCTGATCTCCTTATCTCAGGTTCTGGATTCACTACACTTGTCTTTATGAATGAGTTAACATTATTTATTTAAAATGATTGAGATCAAAACAATGTACATTGAATGAACAATACTGTTTAAATGCGTTTGAGGTGGAGGAGAGGAGTGAACGGGCAGGTGTATGGAGGTGGAGGAGAGGAGAGAACAGGCAGGTGTATGGAGGTGGAGGAGAGGAGAGAACAGGCAGGTGTATGGAGGTGGAGGAGAGGAGAGAACAGGCAGGTGTATGGAGGTGGAGGAGAGGAGTGAACAGGCAGGTGTATGGAGGTGGAGGAGAGGAGAGAACAGGCAGGTGTATGGAGGTGGAGGAGAGGAGTGAACAGGCAGGTGTATGGAGGTGGAGGAGAGGAGTGAACAGGCAGGTGTATGGAGGTGGAGGAGAGGAGAGAACAGGCAGGTGTATGGAGGTGGAGGAGAGGAGAGGCAGGTGTATGGAGGTGGAGGAGAGAACAGGCAGGTGTATGGAGGTGAAGGAGAGAACAGGCAGGTGTATGGAGGTGGAGGAGAGGAGTGAACAGGCAGGTGTATGGAGGTGGAGGAGAGGAGTGAACAGGCAGGTGTATGGAGGTGGAGGAGAGGAGAGAACAGGCAGGTGTATGGAGGTGGAGGAGAGGAGAGAACAGGCAGGTGTATGGAGGTGGAGGAGAGGAGAGAACAGGCAGGTGTATGGAGGTGGAGGAGAGGAGAGAACAGGCAGGTGTATGGAGGTGGAGGTGGAGGAGAGAACAGGCAGGTGTGTGGAGGTGGAGGAGAGGAGAGAACAGGCAGGTGTATGGAGGTGGAGGAGAGGAGAGAACAGGCAGGTGTATGGAGGTGGAGGAGAGGAGAGAACAGGCAGGTGTATGGAGGTGGAGGAGAGGAGAGAACAGGCAGGTGTATGGAGGTGGAGGAGAGGAGAGAACAGGCAGGTGTGTGGAGGTGGAGGAGAGGAGAGAACAGGCAGGTGTTTGGAGGTGGAGGAGAGGAGAGAACAGGCAGGTGTATGGAGGTGGAGGAGAGGAGAGAACAGGCAGGTGTATGGAGGTGGAGGAGAGGAGAGAACAGGCAGGTGTATGGAGGTGGAGGAGAGGAGGGAACAGGCAGGTGTATGGAGGTGGAGGAGAGGAGAGAACAGGCAGGTGTATGGAGGTGGAGGAGAGGAGAGAACAGGCAGGTGTATGGAGGTGGAGGAGAGGAGAGAACAGGCAGGTGTATGGAGGTGGAGGAGAGGAGAGAACAGGCAGGTGTATGGAGGTGGAGGAGAGGAGAGAACAGGCAGGTGTATGGAGGTGGAGGAGAGGAGAGAACAGGCAGGTGTATGGAGGTGGAGGAGAGGAGAGAACAGGCAGGTGTATGGAGGTGGAGGAGAGGAGAGAACAGGCAGGTGTATGGAGGTGGAGGAGAGGAGAGAACAGGCAGGTGTATGGAGGTGGAGGAGAGAACAGGCAGGTGTATGGAGGTGGAGGAGAGGAGGGGCAGGTGTATGGAGGAGAGGAGAGAACAGGCAGGTGTATGGAGGTGGAGGAGAGGAGAGAACAGGCAGGTGTATGGAGGTGGAGGAGAGGAGAGGCAGGTGTGTGGAGGTGGAGGAGAGGAGAGAACAGGCAGGTGTATGGAGGTGGAGGAGAGGAGTGAACAGGCAGGTGTATGGAGGTGGAGGAGAGGAGTGAACAGGCAGGTGTATGGAGGTGGAGGAGAGGAGAGAACAGGCAGGTGTATGGAGGTGGAGGAGAGGAGAGAACAGGCAGGTGTATGGAGGTGGAGGAGAGGAGAGAACAGGCAGGTGTATGGAGGTGGAGGAGAGGAGAGGCAGGTGTATGGAGGTGGAGGAGAGAACAGGCAGGTGTATGGAGGTGAAGGAGAGAACAGGCAGGTGTGTGGAGGTGGAGGAGAGGAGAGAACAGGCAGGTGTATGGAGGTGGAGGAGAGGAGTGAACAGGCAGGTGTATGGAGGTGGAGGAGAGGAGTGAACAGGCAGGTGTATGGAGGTGGAGGAGAGGAGTGAACAGGCAGGTGTATGGAGGTGGAGGAGAGGAGAGAACAGGCAGGTGTATGGAGGTGGAGGAGAGGAGAGAACAGGCAGGTGTATGGAGGTGGAGGAGAGGAGAGAACAGGCAGGTGTGTGGAGGAGAGGAGAGGAGAGAACAGGCAGGTGTATGGAGGTGGAGGAGAGGAGAGGAGAGGCAGGTGTATGGAGGTGGAGGAGAGGAGAGAACAGGCAGGTGTATGGAGGTGGAGGAGAGGAGAGAACAGGCAGGTGTATGGAGGTGGAGGAGAGGAGAGGCAGGTGTATGGAGGTGGAGGAGAGAACAGGCAGGTGTATGGAGGTGGAGGAGAGAACAGGCAGGTGTATGGAGGTGGAGGAGAGGAGGGGCAGGTGTATGGAGGTGGAGGAGAGGAGTGAACAGGCAGGTGTATGGAGGTGGAGGAGAGGAGTGAACAGGCAGGTGTATGGAGGTGGAGGAGAGGAGAGAACAGGCAGGTGTATGGAGGTGGAGGAGAGGAGAGAACAGGCAGGTGTGTGGAGGAGAGGAGAGGAGAGAACAGGCAGGTGTATGGAGGTGGAGGAGAGGAGAGAACAGGCAGGTGTATGGAGGTGGAGGAGAGGAGAGAACAGGCAGGTGTATGGAGGTGGAGGAGAGGAGAGAACAGGCAGGTGTATGGAGGTGGAGGAGAGGAGAGGAGAGGCAGGTGTATGGAGATGGAGGAGAGGAGAGAACAGGCAGGTGTATGGAGGTGGAGGAGAGGAGAGAACAGGCAGGTGTATGGAGGTGGAGGAGAGGAGTGAACAGGCAGGTGTATGGAGGTGGAGGAGAGGAGAGAACAGGCAGGTGTATGGAGGTGGAGGAGAGGAGAGAACAGGCAGGTGTATGGAGGTGGAGGAGAGAACAGGCAGGTGTATGGAGGTGGAGGAGAGGAGAGAACAGGCAGGTGTATGGAGGTGGAGGAGAGGAGAGAACAGGCAGGTGTATGGAGGTGGAGGAGAGGAGAGAACAGGCAGGTGTATGGAGGTGGAGGAGAGGAGAGAACAGGCAGGTGTATGGAGGTGGAGGAGAGAAGAGAACAGGCAGGTGTATGGAGGTGGAGGAGAGGAGTGAACAGGCAGGTGTATGGAGGTGGAGGAGAGGAGAGAACAGGCAGGTGTATGGAGGTGGAGGAGAGGAGAGAACAGGCAGGTGTATGGAGGTGGAGGAGAGGAGTGAACAGGCAGGTGTGTGGAGGTGGAGGAGAGGAGAGGACAGGCAGGTGTATGGAGGTGGAGGAGAGGAGGGAACAGGCAGGTGTATGGAGGTGGAGGAGAGGAGAGAACAGGCAGGTGTATGGAGGTGGAGGAGAGGAGAGAACAGGCAGGTGTATGGAGGTGGAGGAGAGGAGAGAACAGGCAGGTGTATGGAGGTGGAGGAGAGGAGAGAACAGGCAGGTGTATGGAGGTGGAGGAGAGGAGAGAACAGGCAGGTGTGTGGAGGTGGAGGAGAGGAGAGAACAGGCAGGTGTGTGGAGGTGGAGGAGAGGAGAGAACAGGCAGGTGTATGGAGGTGGAGGAGAGGAGAGAACAGGCAGGTGTATGGAGGTGGAGGAGAGGAGAGAACAGGCAGGTGTATGGAGGTGGAGGAGAGGAGAGAACAGGCAGGTGTATGGAGGTGGAGGAGAGGAGAGAACAGGCAGGTGTATGGAGGTGGAGGAGAGGAGAGAACAGGCAGGTGTATGGAGGTGGAGGAGAGAAGAGAACAGGCAGGTGTATGGAGGTGGAGGAGAGGAGTGAACAGGCAGGTGTATGGAGGTGGAGGAGAGGAGAGAACAGGCAGGTGTATGGAGGTGGAGGAGAGGAGAGAACAGGCAGGTGTATGGAGGTGGAGGAGAGAAGAGAACAGGCAGGTGTATGGAGGTGGAGGAGAGGAGTGAACAGGCAGGTGTGTGGAGGTGGAGGAGAGGAGGGAACAGGCAGGTGTATGGAGGTGGAGGAGAGGAGAGAACAGGCAGGTGTATGGAGGTGGAGGAGAGGAGAGAACAGGCAGGTGTGTGGAGGTGGAGGAGAGGAGAGGACAGGCAGGTGTGTGGAGGTGGAGGAGAGGAGAGGACAGGCAGGTGTATGGAGGTGGAGGAGAGGAGAGAACAGGCAGGTGTATGGAGGTGGAGGTGGAGGAGAGAACAGGCAGGTGTATGGAGGTGGAGGAGAGGAGGGGCAGGTGTATGGAGGTGGAGGAGAGGAGAGAACAGGCAGGTGTATGGAGGTGGAGGAGAGGAGAGAACAGGCAGGTGTATGGAGGTGGAGGAGAGGAGAGAACAGGCAGGTGTATGGAGGTGGAGGAGAGGAGAGAACAGGCAGGTGTGTGGAGGAGAGGAGAGGAGAGAACAGGCAGGTGTATGGAGGTGGAGGAGAGGAGAGGAGAGGCAGGTGTATGGAGATGGAGGAGAGGAGAGAACAGGCAGGTGTATGGAGGTGGAGGAGAGGAGAGAACAGGCAGGTGTATGGAGGTGGAGGAGAGGAGTGAACAGGCAGGTGTATGGAGGTGGAGGAGAGGAGAGAACAGGCAGGTGTATGGAGGTGGAGGAGAGGAGAGAACAGGCAGGTGTATGGAGGTGGAGGAGAGAACAGGCAGGTGTATGGAGGTGGAGGAGAGGAGAGAACAGGCAGGTGTATGGAGGTGGAGGAGAGGAGAGAACAGGCAGGTGTATGGAGGTGGAGGAGAGGAGAGAACAGGCAGGTGTATGGAGGTGGAGGAGAGAAGAGAACAGGCAGGTGTATGGAGGTGGAGGAGAGGAGTGAACAGGCAGGTGTATGGAGGTGGAGGAGAGGAGAGAACAGGCAGGTGTATGGAGGTGGAGGAGAGGAGAGAACAGGCAGGTGTATGGAGGTGGAGGAGAGGAGTGAACAGGCAGGTGTGTGGAGGTGGAGGAGAGGAGAGGACAGGCAGGTGTATGGAGGTGGAGGAGAGGAGGGAACAGGCAGGTGTATGGAGGTGGAGGAGAGGAGAGAACAGGCAGGTGTATGGAGGTGGAGGAGAGGAGAGAACAGGCAGGTGTATGGAGGTGGAGGAGAGGAGAGAACAGGCAGGTGTATGGAGGTGGAGGAGAGGAGAGAACAGGCAGGTGTATGGAGGTGGAGGAGAGGAGAGAACAGGCAGGTGTGTGGAGGTGGAGGAGAGGAGAGAACAGGCAGGTGTATGGAGGTGGAGGAGAGGAGAGAACAGGCAGGTGTATGGAGGTGGAGGAGAGGAGAGAACAGGCAGGTGTATGGAGGTGGAGGAGAGGAGAGAACAGGCAGGTGTATGGAGGTGGAGGAGAGGAGAGAACAGGCAGGTGTATGGAGGTGGAGGAGAGGAGAGAACAGGCAGGTGTATGGAGGTGGAGGAGAGGAGAGAACAGGCAGGTGTATGGAGGTGTAGGAGAGAAGAGAACAGGCAGGTGTATGGAGGTGGAGGAGAGGAGTGAACAGGCAGGTGTATGGAGGTGGAGGAGAGGAGAGAACAGGCAGGTGTATGGAGGTGGAGGAGAGGAGAGAACAGGCAGGTGTATGGAGGTGGAGGAGAGAACAGGCAGGTGTGTGGAGGTGGAGGAGAGGAGGGAACAGGCAGGTGTATGGAGGTGGAGGAGAGGAGAGAACAGGCAGGTGTATGGAGGTGGAGGAGAGGAGAGAACAGGCAGGTGTGTGGAGGTGGAGGAGAGGAGAGGACAGGCAGGTGTATGGAGGTGGAGGAGAGGAGAGGACAGGCAGGTGTATGGAGGTGGAGGAGAGGAGAGAACAGGCAGGTGTATGGAGGTGGAGGTGGAGGAGAGAACAGGCAGGTGTATGGAGGTGGAGGAGAGGAGGGGCAGGTGTATGGAGGTGGAGGAGAGGAGAGGACAGGCAGGTGTATGGAGGTGGAGGAGAGGAGAGAACAGGCAGGTGTATGGAGGTGGAGGAGAGGAGAGAACAGGCAGGTGTATGGAGGTGGAGGAGAGGAGAGAACAGGCAGGTGTATGGAGGTGGAGGAGAGGAGAGAACAGGCAGGTGTATGGAGGTGGAGGAGAGAAGAGAACAGGCAGGTGTATGGAGGTGGAGGAGAGGAGTGAACAGGCAGGTGTATGGAGGTGGAGGAGAGGAGAGAACAGGCAGGTGTATGGAGGTGGAGGAGAGGAGAGAACAGGCAGGTGTATGGAGGTGGAGGAGAGAACAGGCAGGTGTGTGGAGGTGGAGGAGAGGAGGGAACAGGCAGGTGTATGGAGGTGGAGGAGAGGAGAGAACAGGCAGGTGTATGGAGGTGGAGGAGAGGAGAGAACAGGCAGGTGTGTGGAGGTGGAGGAGAGGAGAGGACAGGCAGGTGTATGGAGGTGGAGGAGAGGAGAGGACAGGCAGGTGTATGGAGGTGGAGGAGAGGAGAGAACAGGCAGGTGTATGGAGGTGGAGGTGGAGGAGAGAACAGGCAGGTGTATGGAGGTGGAGGAGAGGAGGGGCAGGTGTATGGAGGTGGAGGAGAGGAGAGGACAGGCAGGTGTATGGAGGTGGAGGAGAGGAGAGAACAGGCAGGTGTATGGAGGTGGAGGAGAGGAGAGAACAGGCAGGTGTATGGAGGTGGAGGAGAGGAGAGAACAGGCAGGTGTATGGAGGTGGAGGAGAGGAGAGAACAGGCAGGTGTATGGAGGTGGAGGAGAGAACAGGCAGGTGTATGGAGGTGGAGGAGAGGAGAGAACAGGCAGGTGTATGGAGGTGGAGGAGAGGAGAGAACAGGCAGGTGTAAGGAGGTGGAGGAGAGGAGAGAACAGGCAGGTGTATGGAGGTGGAGGAGAGGAGAGAACAGGCAGGTGTATGGAGGTGGAGGAGAGGAGAGAACAGGCAGGTGTATGGAGGTGGAGGAGAGGAGAGAACAGGCAGGTGTATGGAGGTGGAGGAGAGGAGAGAACAGGCAGGTGTATGGAGGTGGAGGAGAGGAGAGAACAGGCAGGTGTATGGAGGTGGAGGTGGAGGAGAGAACAGGCAGGTGTATGGAGGTGGAGGAGAGGAGAGAACAGGCAGGTGTATGGAGGTGGAGGTGGAGGAGAGAACAGGCAGGTGTGTGGAGGTGGAGGAGAGGAGTGAACAGGCAGGTGTATGGAGGTGGAGGAGAGGAGAGAACAGGCAGGTGTATGGAGGTGGAGGAGAGGAGAGAACAGGCAGGTGTATGGAGGTGGAGGAGAGGAGAGAACAGGCAGGTGTATGGAGGTGGAGGAGAGGAGAGAACAGGCAGGTGTATGGAGGTGGAGGAGAGGAGAGAACAGGCAGGTGTATGGAGGTGGAGGAGAGGAGAGAACAGGCAGGTGTATGGAGGTGGAGGAGAGGAGAGAACAGGCAGGTGTATGGAGGTGGAGGAGAGGAGAGAACAGGCAGGTGTATGGAGGTGGAGGAGAGGAGAGAACAGGCAGGTGTATGGAGGTGGAGGAGAGGAGAGAACAGGCAGGTGTATGGAGGTGGAGGAGAGGAGAGAACAGGCAGGTGTATGGAGGTGGAGGAGAGGAGAGAACAGGCAGGTGTGTGGAGGTGGAGGAGAGGAGAGAACAGGCAGGTGTATGGAGGTGGAGGAGAGGAGAGAACAGGCAGGTGTATGGAGGTGGAGGAGAGGAGAGAACAGGCAGGTGTATGGAGGTGGAGGAGAGGAGAGAACAGGCAGGTGTATGGAGGTGGAGGAGAGGAGAGAACAGGCAGGTGTATGGAGGTGGAGGAGAGGAGAGAACAGGCAGGTGTGTGGAGGTGGAGGAGAGGAGAGAACAGGCAGGTGTATGGAGGTGGAGGAGAGGAGAGAACAGGCAGGTGTGTGGAGGTGGAGGAGAGGAGAGAACAGGCAGGTGTATGGAGGTGGAGGAGAGGAGAGAACAGGCAGGTGTTTGGAGGTGGAGGAGAGGAGGGAACAGGCAGGTGTATGGAGGTGGAGGAGAGGAGAGAACAGGCAGGTGTATGGAGGTGGAGGAGAGGAGAGGCAGGTGTATGGAGGTGGAGGAGAGGAGAGAACAGGCAGGTGTATGGAGGTGGAGGAGAGGAGAGGCAGGTGTATGGAGGTGGAGGAGAGGAGAGAACAGGCAGGTGTATGGAGGTGGAGGAGAGAACAGGCAGGTGTATGGAGGTGGAGGAGAGGAGGGAACAGGCAGGTGTATGGAGGTGGAGGAGAGGAGAGAACAGGCAGGTGTATGGAGGTGGAGGAGAGGAGAGGCAGGTGTATGGAGGTGGAGGAGAGGAGAGAACAGGCAGGTGTATGGAGGTGGAGGAGAGGAGAGAACAGGCAGGTGTATGGAGGTGGAGGAGAGGAGAGGCAGGTGTATGGAGGTGGAGGAGAGGAGTGAACAGGCAGGTGTATGGAGGTGGAGGAGAGGAGAGAACAGGCAGGTGTATGGAGGTGGAGGAGAGGAGGGAACAGGCAGGTGTATGGAGGTGGAGGAGAGGAGAGAACAGGCAGGTGTATGGAGGTGGAGGAGAGGAGAGAACAGGCAGGTGTATGGAGGTGGAGGAGAGGAGAGAACAGGCAGGTGTATGGAGGTGGAGGAGAGGAGAGAACAGGCAGGTGTATGGAGGTGGAGGAGAGGAGTGAACAGGCAGGTGTGTGGAGGTGGAGGAGAGGAGGGAACAGGCAGGTGTATGGAGGTGGAGGAGAGGAGAGAACAGGCAGGTGTATGGAGGTGGAGGAGAGGAGAGAACAGGCAGGTGTATGGAGGTGGAGGAGAGGAGGGAACAGGCAGGTGTATGGAGGTGGAGGAGAGGAGAGAACAGGCAGGTGTATGGAGGTGGAGGAGAGAACAGGCAGGTGTATGGAGGTGGAGGAGAGGAGAGAACAGGCAGGTGTATGGAGGTGGAGGAGAGGAGAGAACAGGCAGGTGTATGGAGGTGGAGGAGAGGAGAGAACAGGCAGGTGTATGGAGGTGGAGGAGAGGAGAGAACAGGCAGGTGTATGGAGGTGGAGGAGAGGAGGGAACAGGCAGGTGTATGGAGGTGGAGGAGAGGAGAGAACAGGCAGGTGTATGGAGGTGGAGGAGAGGAGAGAACAGGCAGGTGTATGGAGGTGAAGGAGAGGAGAGAACAGGCAGGTGTATGGAGGTGGAGGAGAGGAGAGAACAGGCAGGTGTATGGAGGTGGAGGAGAGGAGAGAACAGGCAGGTGTATGGAGGTGGAGGAGAGGAGAGAACAGGCAGGTGTATGGAGGTGGAGGAGAGGAGAGAACAGGCAGGTGTGTGGAGGTGGAGGAGAGGAGAGAACAGGCAGGTGTATGGAGGTGGAGGAGAGGAGAGGACAGGCAGGTGTATGGAGGTGGAGGAGAGGAGAGAACAGGCAGGTGTATGGAGGTGGAGGAGAGGAGAGAACAGGCAGGTGTATGGAGGTGGAGGAGAGGAGAGAACAGGCAGGTGTATGGAGGTGGAGGAGAGGAGAGAACAGGCAGGTGTATGGAGGTGGAGGAGAGGAGAGAACAGGCAGGTGTATGGAGGTGGAGGAGAGAACAGGCAGGTGTATGGAGGTGGAGGAGAGGAGAGAACAGGCAGGTGTATGGAGGTGGAGGAGAGGAGAGAACAGGCAGGTGTATGGAGGTGGAGGAGAGGAGTGAACAGGCAGGTGTATGGAGGTGGAGGAGAGGAGAGAACAGGCAGGTGTATGGAGGTGGAGGAGAGGAGAGAACAGGCAGGTGTATGGAGGTGGAGGTGGAGGAGAGAACAGGCAGGTGTATGGAGGTGGAGGAGAGGAGAGAACAGGCAGGTGTATGGAGGTGGAGGAGAGGAGAGAACAGGCAGGTGTATGGAGGTGGAGGAGCGGACAGGCAGGTGTATGGAGGTGGAGGAGAGGAGAGAACAGGCAGGTGTATGGAGGTGGAGGAGAGGAGAGGACAGGCAGGTGTATGGAGGTGGAGGAGAGGAGAGAACAGGCAGGTGTATGGAGGTGGAGGAGAGGAGAGAACAGGCAGGTGTATGGAGGTGGAGGAGAGGAGAGAACAGGCAGGTGTATGGAGGTGGAGGAGAGGAGAGAACAGGCAGGTGTGTGGAGGTGGAGGAGAGGAGAGAACAGGCAGGTGTATGGAGGTGGAGGAGAGGAGAGAACAGGCAGGTGTGTAGAGGTGGAGGAGAGGAGAGAACAGGCAGGTGTATGGAGGTGGAGGAGAGAACAGGCAGGTGTATGGAGGTGAAGGAGAGGAGAGAACAGGCAGGTGTATGGAGGTGGAGGAGAGGAGAGAACAGGCAGGTGTATGGAGGTGGAGGAGAGGAGAGAACAGGCAGGTGTGTGGAGGTGGAGGAGAGGAGAGAACAGGCAGGTGTATGGAGGTGGAGGTGGAGGAGAGAACAGGCAGGTGTATGGAGGTGGAGGAGAGGAGAGGCAGGTGTATGGAGGTGGAGGAGAGGAGGGAACAGGCAGGTGTATGGAGGTGGAGGAGAGGAGAGAACAGGCAGGTGTGTGGAGGTGGAGGAGAGGAGAGGCAGGTGTATGGAGGTGGAGGAGAGGAGGGAACAGGCAGGTGTATGGAGGTGGAGGAGAGGAGAGAACAGGCAGGTGTGTGGAGGTGGAGGAGAGGAGAGGCAGGTGTATGGAGGTGGAGGAGAGGAGGGAACAGGCAGGTGTATGGAGGTGGAGGAGAGGAGAGAACAGGCAGGTGTGTGGAGGTGGAGGAGAGGAGAGGCAGGTGTATGGAGGTGGAGGAGAGGAGGGAACAGGCAGGTGTATGGAGGTGGAGGAGAGGAGAGAACAGGCAGGTGTGTGGAGGTGGAGGAGAGGAGAGGCAGGTGTATGGAGGTGGAGGAGAGGAGAGAACAGGCAGGTGTATGGAGGTGGAGGAGAGGAGAGAACAGGCAGGTGTGTGGAGGTGGAGGAGAGGAGAGAACAGGCAGGTGTGTGGAGGTGGAGGAGAGGAGAGAACAGGCAGGTGTATGGAGGTGGAGGAGAGGAGTGAACAGGCAGGTGTATGGAGGTGGAGGAGAGGAGAGAACAGGCAGGTGTATGGAGGTGGAGGAGAGGAGAGAACAGGCAGGTGTATGGAGGTGGAGGAGAGGAGAGAACAGGCAGGTGTATGGAGGTGGAGGAGAGGAGAGAACAGGCAGGTGTATGGAGGTGGAGGAGAGGAGAGAACAGGCAGGTGTTTGGAGGTGGAGGAGAGGAGGGAACAGGCAGGTGTATGGAGGTGGAGGAGAGGAGAGAACAGGCAGGTGTATGGAGGTGGAGGAGAGGAGAGAACAGGCAGGTGTATGGAGGTGGAGGAGAGGAGGGAACAGGCAGGTGTATGGAGGTGGAGGAGAGGAGAGAACAGGCAGGTGTATGGAGGTGGAGGAGAGGAGAGAACAGGCAGGTGTATGGAGGTGAAGGAGAGGAGAGAACAGGCAGGTGTATGGAGGTGGAGGAGAGGAGAGAACAGGCAGGTGTATGGAGGTGGAGGAGAGGAGAGAACAGGCAGGTGTGTGGAGGTGGAGGAGAGGAGTGAACAGGCAGGTGTATGGAGGTGGAGGAGAGGAGAGAACAGGCAGGTGTATGGAGGTGGAGGAGAGGAGAGAACAGGCAGGTGTGTGGAGGTGGAGGAGAGGAGAGAACAGGCAGGTGTATGGAGGTTGAGGAGAGAACAGGCAGGTGTATGGAGGTGGAGGAGAGGAGAGAACAGGCAGGTGTATGGAGGTTGAGGAGAGAACAGGCAGGTGTATGGAGGTGGAGGAGAGGAGTGAACAGGCAGGTGTATGGAGGTGGAGGAGAGGAGAGAACAGGCAGGTGTGTGGAGGTGGAGGAGAGGAGAGAACAGGCAGGTGTATGGAGGTGGAGGAGAGGAGAGAACAGGCAGGTGTATGGAGGTGGAGGAGAGGAGAGAACAGGCAGGTGTATGGAGGTGGAGGAGAGGAGAGAACAGGCAGGTGTATGGAGGTGGAGGAGAGGAGAGAACAGGCAGGTGTATGGAGGTGGAGGAGAGAACAGGCAGGTGTATGGAGGTGGAGGAGAGGAGAGAACAGGCAGGTGTATGGAGGTGGAGGAGAGGAGAGAACAGGCAGGTGTATGGAGGTGGAGGAGAGGAGTGAACAGGCAGGTGTATGGAGGTGGAGGAGAGGAGAGAACAGGCAGGTGTATGGAGGTGGAGGAGAGGAGAGAACAGGCAGGTGTATGGAGGTGGAGGTGGAGGAGAGAACAGGCAGGTGTATGGAGGTGGAGGAGAGGAGAGAACAGGCAGGTGTATGGAGGTGGAGGAGAGGAGAGAACAGGCAGGTGTATGGAGGTGGAGGAGCGGACAGGCAGGTGTATGGAGGTGGAGGAGAGGAGAGAACAGGCAGGTGTATGGAGGTGGAGGAGAGGAGAGAACAGGCAGGTGTATGGAGGTGGAGGAGAGGAGAGAACAGGCAGGTGTATGGAGGTGGAGGAGAGGAGAGAACAGGCAGGTGTATGGAGGTGGAGGAGAGGAGAGAACAGGCAGGTGTATGGAGGTGGAGGAGAGGAGAGAACAGGCAGGTGTGTGGAGGTGGAGGAGAGGAGAGAACAGGCAGGTGTATGGAGGTGGAGGAGAGGAGAGAACAGGCAGGTGTGTAGAGGTGGAGGAGAGGAGAGAACAGGCAGGTGTATGGAGGTGGAGGAGAGAACAGGCAGGTGTATGGAGGTGAAGGAGAGGAGAGAACAGGCAGGTGTATGGAGGTGGAGGAGAGGAGAGAACAGGCAGGTGTATGGAGGTGGAGGAGAGGAGAGAACAGGCAGGTGTGTGGAGGTGGAGGAGAGGAGAGAACAGGCAGGTGTATGGAGGTGGAGGTGGAGGAGAGAACAGGCAGGTGTATGGAGGTGGAGGAGAGGAGAGGCAGGTGTATGGAGGTGGAGGAGAGGAGGGAACAGGCAGGTGTATGGAGGTGGAGGAGAGGAGAGAACAGGCAGGTGTGTGGAGGTGGAGGAGAGGAGAGGCAGGTGTATGGAGGTGGAGGAGAGGAGGGAACAGGCAGGTGTATGGAGGTGGAGGAGAGGAGAGAACAGGCAGGTGTGTGGAGGTGGAGGAGAGGAGAGGCAGGTGTATGGAGGTGGAGGAGAGGAGGGAACAGGCAGGTGTATGGAGGTGGAGGAGAGGAGAGAACAGGCAGGTGTGTGGAGGTGGAGGAGAGGAGAGGCAGGTGTATGGAGGTGGAGGAGAGGAGGGAACAGGCAGGTGTATGGAGGTGGAGGAGAGGAGAGAACAGGCAGGTGTGTGGAGGTGGAGGAGAGGAGAGGCAGGTGTATGGAGGTGGAGGAGAGGAGAGAACAGGCAGGTGTATGGAGGTGGAGGAGAGGAGAGAACAGGCAGGTGTGTGGAGGTGGAGGAGAGGAGAGAACAGGCAGGTGTGTGGAGGTGGAGGAGAGGAGAGAACAGGCAGGTGTATGGAGGTGGAGGAGAGGAGTGAACAGGCAGGTGTATGGAGGTGGAGGAGAGGAGAGAACAGGCAGGTGTATGGAGGTGGAGGAGAGGAGAGAACAGGCAGGTGTATGGAGGTGGAGGAGAGGAGAGAACAGGCAGGTGTATGGAGGTGGAGGAGAGGAGAGAACAGGCAGGTGTATGGAGGTGGAGGAGAGGAGAGAACAGGCAGGTGTTTGGAGGTGGAGGAGAGGAGGGAACAGGCAGGTGTATGGAGGTGGAGGAGAGAACAGGCAGGTGTATGGAGGTGGAGGAGAGGAGAGAACAGGCAGGTGTATGGAGGTGGAGGAGAGGAGAGAACAGGCAGTTGTATGGAGGTGGAGGTGGAGGAGAGAACAGGCAGGTGTATGGAGGTGGAGGAGAGAACAGGCAGGTGTATGGAGGTGGAGGAGAGGAGAGGCAGGTGTATGGAGGTGGAGGAGAGGAGTGAACAGGCAGGTGTATGGAGGTGGAGGAGAGGAGAGGCAGGTGTATGGAGGTGGAGGAGAGGAGAGAACAGGCAGGTGTATGGAGGTGGAGGAGAGGAGAGAACAGGCAGGTGTATGGAGGTGGAGGAGAGGAGAGAACAGGCAGGTGTATGGAGGTGGAGGAGAGGAGAGAACAGGCAGGTGTGTGGAGGTGGAGGAGAGGAGAGAACAGGCAGGTGTATGGAGGTGGAGGAGAGGAGGGGCAGGTGTATGGAGGTGGAGGAGAGGAGAGAACAGGCAGGTGTATGGAGGTGGAGGAGAGGAGGGGCAGGTGTATGGAGGTGGAGGAGAGGAGAGAACAGGCAGGTGTATGGAGGTGGAGGAGAGGAGAGAACAGGCAGGTGTATGGAGGTGGAGGAGAGGAGAGAACAGGCAGGTGTGTAGAGGTGGAGGAGAGGAGAGAACAGGCAGGTGTATGGAGGTGGAGGAGAGGAGAGAACAGGCAGGTGTATGGAGGTGGAGGAGAGGAGAGAACAGGCAGGTGTATGGAGGTGGAGGAGAGGAGAGAACAGGCAGGTGTGTGGAGGTGGAGGAGAGGAGAGAACAGGCAGGTGTATGGAGGTGGAGGAGAGGAGAGAACAGGCAGGTGTATGGAGGTGGAGGAGAGGAGAGGCAGGTGTATGGAGGTGGAGGAGAGGAGAGAACAGGCAGGTGTATGGAGGTGGAGGAGAGGAGAGAACAGGCAGGTGTATGGAGGTGGAGGAGAGGAGAGAACAGGCAGGTGTATGGAGGTGGAGGAGAGGAGAGAACAGGCAGGTGTATGGAGGTGGAGGTGGAGGAGAGAACAGGCAGGTGTATGGAGGTGGAGGAGAGGAGAGAACAGGCAGGTGTATGGAGGTGGAGGAGAGGAGAGAACAGGCAGGTGTATGGAGGTGGAGGAGAGGAGAGAACAGGCAGGTGTGTGGAGGTGGAGGAGAGGAGAGAACAGGCAGGTGTATGGAGGTGGAGGAGAGGAGAGGCAGGTGTATGGAGGTGGAGGAGAGGAGAGAACAGGCAGGTGTATGGAGGTGGAGGAGAGGAGAGAACAGGCAGGTGTATGGAGGTGGAGGAGAGGAGGGAACAGGCAGGTGTATGGAGGTGGAGGAGAGAACAGGCAGGTGTATGGAGGTGGAGGAGAGGAGAGAACAGGCAGGTGTATGGAGGTGGAGGAGAGGAGAGAACAGGCAGGTGTATGGAGGTGGAGGAGAGGAGTGAACAGGCAGGTGTGTGGAGGTGGAGGAGGGGAGAGAACAGGCAGGTGTATGGAGGTGGAGGTGGAGGAGAGAACAGGCAGGTGTATGGAGGTGGAGGAGAGGAGAGAACAGGCAGGTGTATGGAGGTGGAGGAGAGGAGAGAACAGGCAGGTGTATGGAGGTGGAGGAGAGGAGAGAACAGGCAGGTGTATGGAGGTGGAGGAGAGGAGTGAACAGGCAGGTGTGTGGAGGTGGAGGAGAGGAGAGAACAGGCAGGTGTATGGAGGTGGAGGTGGAGGAGTGAACAGGCAGGTGTATGGAGGTGGAGGAGAGGAGAGGACAGGCAGGTGTATGGAGGTGGAGGAGAGGAGAGAACAGGCAGGTGTATGGAGGTGGAGGAGAGGAGAGAACAGGCAGGTGTATGGAGGTGGAGGAGAGGAGTGAACAGGCAGGTGTATGGAGGTGGAGGAGAGGAGAGGCAGGTGTATGGAGGTGGAGGAGAGGAGAGAACAGGCAGGTGTATGGAGGTGGAGGAGAGGAGAGAACAGGCAGGTGTATGGAGGTGGAGGAGAGGAGAGAACAGGCAGGTGTATGGAGGTGGAGGAGAGGAGAGAACAGGCAGGTGTGTGGAGGTGGAGGAGAGGAGGGAACAGGCAGGTGTATGGAGGTGGAGGAGAGGAGAGAACAGGCAGGTGTGTGGAGGTGGAGGAGAGGAGAGGCAGGTGTATGGAGGTGGAGGAGAGGAGAGAACAGGCAGGTGTATGGAGGTGGAGGAGAGGAGAGAACAGGCAGGTGTGTGGAGGTGGAGGAGAGGAGAGAACAGGCAGGTGTGTGGAGGTGGAGGAGAGGAGTGAACAGGCAGGTGTATGGAGGTGGAGGAGAGGAGAGAACAGGCAGGTGTATGGAGGTGGAGGAGAGGAGTGAACAGGCAGGTGTATGGAGGTGGAGGAGAGGAGTGAACAGGCAGGTGTATGGAGGTGGAGGAGAGGAGAGAACAGGCAGGTGTATGGAGGTGGAGGAGAGGAGAGAACAGGCAGGTGTATGGAGGTGGAGGAGAGGAGAGAACAGGCAGGTGTATGGAGGTGGAGGAGAGGAGAGAACAGGCAGGTGTATGGAGGTGGAGGAGAGGAGAGAACAGGCAGGTGTATGGAGGTGGAGGAGAGGAGAGAACAGGCAGGTGTATGGAGGTGGAGGAGAGGAGAGAACAGGCAGGTGTGTGGAGGTGGAGGAGAGGAGAGAACAGGCAGGTGTATGGAGGTGGAGGAGAGGAGAGAACAGGCAGGTGTGTGGAGGTGGAGGAGAGGAGAGAACAGGCAGGTGTGTGGAGGTGGAGGAGAGGAGTGAACAGGCAGGTGTATGGAGGTTGAGGAGAGAACAGGCAGGTGTATGGAGGTGGAGGAGAGGAGAGGCAGGTGTATGGAGGTGGAGGAGAGGAGAGAACAGGCAGGTGTATGGAGGTGGAGGAGAGAACAGGCAGGTGTATGGAGGTGGAGGAGAGGAGAGGCAGGTGTATGGAGGTGGAGGAGAGGAGTGAACAGGCAGGTGTATGGAGGTGGAGGAGAGGAGAGAACAGGCAGGTGTATGGAGGTTGAGGAGAGAACAGGCAGGTGTATGGAGGTGGAGGAGAGGAGAGAACAGGCAGGTGTGTGGAGGTGGAGGAGAGGAGTGAACAGGCAGGTGTATGGAGGTGGAGGAGAGGAGAGAACAGGCAGGTGTATGGAGGTGGAGGAGAGGAGTGAACAGGCAGGTGTATGGAGGTGGAGGAGAGGAGAGAACAGGCAGGTGTATGGAGGTGGAGGAGAGAACAGGCAGGTGTATGGAGGTGAAGGAGAGGAGAGAACAGGCAGGTGTATGGAGGTGGAGGAGAGGAGTGAACAGGCAGGTGTATGGAGGTGGAGGAGAGGAGTGAACAGGCAGGTGTATGGAGGTGGAGGAGAGGGAACAGGCAGGTGTATGGAGGTGGAGGAGAGGAGAGAACAGGCAGGTGTATGGAGGTGGAGGAGAGGAGAGAACAGGCAGGTGTATGGAGGTGGAGGAGAGGAGTGAACAGGCAGGTGTATGGAGGTGGAGGAGAGGAGAGAACAGGCAGGTGTATGGAGGTGGAGGAGAGGAGAGAACAGGCAGGTGTATGGAGGTGGAGGAGAGGAGAGAACAGGCAGGTGTATGGAGGTGGAGGAGAGGAGAGAACAGGCAGGTGTATGGAGGTGGAGGAGAGAACAGGCAGGTGTATGGAGGTGGAGGAGAGAACAGGCAGGTGTATGGAGGTGGAGGAGAGGAGAGAACAGGCAGGTGTATGGAGGTGGAGGAGAGGAGAGAACAGGCAGGTGTATGGAGGTGGAGGAGAGGAGAGAACAGGCAGGTGTGTGTGTGCAAAACAAAAATAACAATCAAGTCGAAACAAACACAAACTACAATCAATGAAAAATATTAAAGAAAGTCCAGAGTTCAGATTCACAGTTTGAGGACCGAGCGCTTGTATGAAAGAAAGATAAGTCTGTGGTATCAATGATCCGGTAACTCCCAATTACTCACGATTACTCACGGTACCATGCGGGTAACAATCCTCTGGTTCAGGGTTTAGGGGTACAAGTCGCTGCTCCGGTAGCAGGCAGAACACGGTACACGTTCATCATGAATGAAAAATAACAAACCGGCTAACCCTTTAAACTGAAACAAAAACCCGGAATTGCTAAACGTCAAACAATAGTCCAAACTTAAATAACAAGATAAGTAATACGTCATTGTCGCACGTTCTCCAAACACACAGCCAACTCTGCCACAGGTGTCTGTGGTTTCCTCTCACTCATTCAATCATCTGTCACGCCCCCGTGCACTTCCTCAAACTCTCAACATATGACTTCTCAAGTGATCTGATTGGCTTAGGAGCACGTCACTCAAACAAACAACAAAACAAGACCGGTTCCACAATATTTTCTCAAAAATACAAAATAATGAAGTGTGGAAAATACACACTTTTGGTTTCTGTTTATATATACATTTTTCAGATCTCTACATACTCCCCCCACCAAAAGACAGCATGCCCCCATGCTGGGCTAAACAACATTTATACAAATTAATCAATGGGCAGAAAGAGTGATACTATCCGCTTGTTAAGTCTGACGTCAAAAGTGACGTTTAGCCATTTCCGTGTCCAAACCAGAAATTCCCTGCACCAGAGTACCTCTGAACTACAGCGGTAGAATGACAGTTTAATCGTTTTTTAGACTCGGATCTATTCATACAACAAGGGACACAATACTTTCCCGTTTTCTCCATATTGTCAGGGTATTTGAGCCTCGGAAAAGCGCTATATAAATATAATTAATTATTATTATTATTTCTCCATTTCGAAGACAGCGCCTCAGCCAACGTTGGCCCCGGAAACACGTCACGACTTAACAAGCGGATAGACATACATGACTTTCACACTCTGCTTTCCTGGCTGTGTGTAATATAAACTCTACAGGCTTTCTCTCTCTCGCTGATCTCCTTATCTCAGGTTCTGGATTCCCTACACTTGTCTTTATGAATGAGTTAACATTATTTATTTAAAATGATTGAGATCAAAACAATGTACATTGAATGAACAATACTGTTTAAATGCGTTTACGTAGCACTCATCTGATACACTGCAATACTAATGTATGAACACGTGAGGGCGCTATCATCACGGCCATATAGCAGAAACACGAGGCACGGCGCCATCTGGTGGCCAATAGTCGCACAACACAAAGCGAATTGGCGAATCCAGAACCACATGAGAATTTCCTATTCAGTGGTTGAAACTATCACACATCTGGCACTCCGAATTGTTTCAAAACTGTTATATTTTCCAATGTATTTATATGAAAGGCCTCCTATTATTGATGAATGTATCCAGCTGTGTAGCAGCACAGTAACATTACAGACAGCTCCTCCAGACAAGCCAACCTCACCTGTGGGGTCCCTCAGGGCTCCATCCTCGGTCCCATCTTGTTCTCCTTCTACATGCTCCCCCTATGTCTAATCCCTCAACGCTACAAGATCTCATTCCACTGCTATGCGGACGACACCCAGCTCTACCTGTCAATCAACACTGACGACCCCGCCGATCTGAAGCGCCTGATGGACTGCCTCCGCGATGTGAAGGAGTGGATGGCCCAGAGCTTCCTACAGCTGAATGAGAGCAAGGGGGAAATCCTCCTCATCGGCAACACCACCGCCATCACTCAGCTCAGCACCAACATGGGAAGCCTGTCCACCCTTGTCAGACCACATGTCAAGAACCTCGGTGTCATCTTTGACTCCGAGCTTAACCTTGACCGACAAGTGAACTCCGTCGTGAAGGCATGCCTATACCAACTACGCATCATAGCCAAGATCAAGTCCTTCCTCACCCCCAGCGACCTGAGGAGGGTCGTCCTCATGCTAATCTCATCTAGGCTCGACTACTGCAACTCACTCTATGCTGGACTTCCTGATAAGACCATCTACCGCCTGCAGCTAGTCCAAAATGCCGCTGCCAGGCTGGTGTCAGGCACCAAAATGAGGGACCACATCTCCCCTGTCCTCATCTCCCTTCACTGGCTCCCAGTGAAGAAGAGAGTGAAGTTCAAAATCTGCACCTTTGTTTTTAAAGCTCTCAACAGTCTCGCCCCACCCTACATCAAGGACCTCCTGGACCAGTCTACCTCCTCAAGGCCCAGACCCAGGCTCAGGTCCGACGCCCAACTCAGCCTGAGGGTCCCACGTACCAACCTCAAGAGGAAGGGTGACCGTGCCTTTGCGGTGATAGCACCGACCCTGTGGAACGCGCTCCCCTGTGGAACGCGCCATCAAGTTTGCCCCCACTCTGGACTCCTTTAGAGCCAAATTAAAAACCCACCTCTTCCTAAATGACATTCCCTAAGTCTACTCCCTATTTGTTGTGAATTGTATGCCTGAGATTTACGTTTAAGTCGTCTGTGTCTGTTTGCTTTCTGTGTTCCTTGTCTTTGTCTTTATCTGTTCCTTTACCCGGGCTGCGCCCCGGGCCGATGTAAAAGTTGGATGGATTATAAATTCAATTAACAATTAACAATTAACAATTAACATTCCACTCCATGGAATGGAAAAGCAGTGGGATCACCAGCGCCCTCATGTGGACAACATCATAACCTGCAACCTGCCACCTGGGTACACTGATACTGTAGCTACAAGGAGGAAACTAGACTCTCAAACAGTCTGGATAGAATAATGGGGTGACATATGTTTTATCCCATGAATATAGCAGGAATACAATGACCATTTTAGAACAGGAAGAATGGTTGAACTGACTCAGGCTTTGACTCAATGATTGTAAATATAAGTCTGTAAGTGTCTTGTCTCTTGGTGTCTTAACAGTGACTTATTTTAATTTAATGTTGTATTGTCTTACTCGTGTCTATAACTGGATTTAACAGGATTCATCTTGTCTATAACTGTTCTGTATCGTGTGTCATTTCTTATGTGTGGATCCACGGAAGAGTAGCTGCTGTATAGCAACAGATAATAGGGATCCTAATAAACTACAGTAAGGCCTCAAAGGCCCAATATTCATCCTCTTTCTCACTTTTCTCTCATAACAGGGTTAGGGTTAGCATGCACTTCCTCTCCTGTCTCTGGTGTTTTACTCCTGGTTTTATTCATCTTTCTGGTCTACAGGTGAGAGCTCCATCTCCACGCTATCCTGACCAACAGTCATAACAGATCACATCATTATATCAATATTCTGTCATTTCATACGTTCAAAGTGAAGCTTGTAGTTTTGCGTGTTTTCTGTGCTCTTTGGCAACACTGAAAATGTGAGAACATAATGTTCATTCTGTATGTATCATTCTGTATGTATCATTCTGTGTGTATCATTCTGTGTGTATCATTCTGTGTGTATCATTCTGTGTGTATCATTCTGTGTGTATCATTCTGTGTGTATCATTCTGTGTGTATCATTCTCCATGTAAACATATAAATGTCTAGTGCATGACGACAACACTAGATTTTAGAAAGCTTTCCACTGAGCGTTCTTTATCATGTGATCTCACTCCTTGATTTACCATGGACATTGATAGGATGTGTTTTTACATTGTGCTTAGATAAACCCTGAATACTTTATCATCAGTAATGTTCAAGTGTGCTGACACTTCCTGCAAACTCTCTGTCTGTGTAATTGGACCTGGGCCAGATTTAGAGACCACGGGACCAGTTTAACTCTGAGGACATTGGAGCCTTGCAGTGGTCAGCAAGGTGGTACGACAGGGACACAGGATGGAGACATGTATGGGGACTGATGTCAATAGGTCAGTTGACCAGAGTCAAGTAACTTAGTTGCCATAACGACCAACCCGTTATGGTAGGGAAGAGAGGCGAACGCCACATCTAACTTTAGTGGTAAGGGACAGCTGTTTCCTGTGTCAGCGGAAATCTAGGATATAAGGGCCACGGTAAAATGTCATTCTGTGTGTCTCTCCTCTTTGCTTGCCGTGATGAGAGGACACCCAGCGCTGTGGAATAAAACTTCTATCTTAATTGTCTACTTGAGCAAATCTATTAATTAATCACTTAAAGGGGAATGAACAAATCTCTGCCTGCCGCCCATCATCTGAATATTCACCCACTATCAAATGGCTTCTAACGAACAGGATGCTAGATTCAGCGAAACAGGTAAGGCATTATAACACAATGTGATTATTTGCTTTAACCTGAATTGCTGTTCTAGAACGAATCTAAATTTTTTTCAAAAAGGAGATGTATTGATATTGGAAAGTACTAAATTAAAAATAGTTTGAATAGAAGGCGCTGTATAGTCAAAGACGGTGGTCAAAACACTGAGAGTTAGGATTAATTGAGATTCTGAACTTTGTAAGGAACAAAGCAGAAGTCTATTGTGGACAATACTGTGGACAAACAGTACATACTGAGATATTTATTGTGTATTAAGTTAGGGACAAGACCTTAAATACGTGATTGAAAGCACAGCACTTTGAGGAAAACTAAGTTTGAAAAGATTCGGCCATAATATTTAAAAGACTCTAAGAGAAGTTTCAATCAACATAATTGATTACTAAAACCGCATGTCTATTAACATCATGGGAAGCAAACTACTATGTATGGCATGCAGAATGTTATCATTAAGAATGAAATGAATAACAACCATATTTCTGAACCAAGCATCACAACAGGGCGAGAGTGTTAAAACTCTGACCCTAGGCTATTAATAGAACGGAGACTGCTCCTGTAACCAAACACACACACACACACACACACACACACACACACACACACATCGAGCTACAACATACAACAAATAGACAAATTTGTCTCATAATGAAATTATCATGCAAATCTGTGTTGATTCAGCAGACATATAACATTTTGATTGATTTAGTGAACAGAGAAATACGCATTAAGACTCTAAGACTCTATGATACATCAAAGGAGGACATTTCTGATGGAGAAAACACAATTCAGCAAGAAAGACCTGGAATGTATTCTGACAATGCCTGTCGATTCTATTTCCTGACAGAATCAAGGAAATCAAGAGACATTGAGCGAAGGACTCAGAGACCGAGATGCTGTTAAGATCTGGTCTAAGTTAACCATTGCAGAAGTGGGGAGAGAATGTTGCAGATGCTGAAGGAAGCTATTGCCGGATGAAACAAGAGAAATGAGACAAACTAATGACATTTCAATGTGACAAACAATGGAAATGTTAATTCTTATGATTTAAGACAGAGACATGATGATGACAAGAGAGACTTACACATACTTTTATGTAGTCGTAATTGTTCAATTGTACTGACGCACGCAACTAACAGTGTCATCAGCAGTAAACAGCTGAATTCAACATACAAAATTGGTATACTCTTAAGAGAGAACCAACACTTGCAAGTTTGCAATACCATGCACACACTACTCATGGCACGAACTTACAAACTTTCTTCTAGGAATTCTAAGGGACGGGAACAACAGTCCAGATAACCCAATTAACAAACGTATGCTTAACATCTGTATTTTTGTTTCCAACTGTTTCTGAGCAGGTTAATTCCACAATCCATTGATGGAGAGCCTAAGATTTTATAGACTTAAGTCAAGAAAAGGAGGGGTGTAGTGTAATGATAATGCTAAAATTGTCTTAAGTTAATAAAACCTATTAACGCTGTGAACAGAGGCAAGAACACGTGCAAGACTGATGACCATCAAAGAATCAAATAGCACTCCTTGTTACCAGAAATACAAGGCCGTTCCTTTGATTGAAGATCTACTTCCAGACATTGTTATATTGACATATAATGTACTTTGTATGATGGAACCGATGCCTAATTGATTTCTGATGTGGTAATTCATTGACTTTGTTAAGAACTCCACATGTTTTTCAATAGAAATAATTTACCAGTCAAATTAATCTTACATCAGGGGAGAAAAAAAAGAGTGAGCTGATATGATGCGTTTTTGTGTGACTATATGCAAATGTTGTGTGCCTATCAAATATTGCAATATTCATTGTTTAACCTTAAACATATTTTAGGTGTGCCCACTCTCAGTAGTAAACAACATATTTAGGAGCAGGCACATACCATATCAAGTAACAGTGAGACCAGTTTAACTCTAAGGACATAGGAGCCTTAGCCCAGTGGTCAACAGAGCAGAACAGCATGAACACAGTAGAGCCATGTATGGGAACTAATGTCAGTATTGTAATTTACGAGGTAAAGCTATTCCCTCTCTGAGAACTGTATATAAGCTGTAACAAACATCAGTACTTTGCTTGGCATCTCTTTATGCCACAGCCAGGCTCGGCACCAGCCATGTCGTAGCCATGCTTGAAACTTGGACTTAACAGAGCATGCTGCCTTGGAAACATCTGTACATGGGAATGCAACCCAGATCTGCCTAATACAATGATTACGATTCAACCTTCTCTCTGAGTCATCAATATATAATTTCCGGCCACGTGACCAAGAAAGATCAATATATCAGACATTTAACACTATGTTTAATGTTTGAATTGACATACCTTTAATGTTGTTTAGTTCATCCGTTTATTAGTCATTCAAACTTGTGAATATTGAGTATCGGCAGAAATCAGAATTGGTTATTGTATGTGATATTCCCTGTTTTTCAGCCACAGGAGAAACAGGTCAATCCAACAGGGAGAATCAGACAATGTTGTGGTTACATTGGTTTTCTGGTACTGTATTCCACACTAACCCTAACCCTATCAACATAATGTTCTATACTCACCCTAACCCTAACCCCTAACCCTAACCCTAACCCTAACCCCTAACCCTAACCCTAACCCTATAGTCTTCTCTATTCCCCCTGTGGTAGAAAAAGAGCCTGAGTTTACAGTATGTGATTGTATGTTTGTATGCATACTCTGTGTGTGTGTGTGTGTGTGTGTGTGTGTGTGTGTGTGTGTGCGTGTGTGCAGCAGGCACAGCGCCACACAGACAGGGAACACACTGTACAGAGAGCTGGAGGGCTGGATGGGCAGAAGCTAGTCTCAATGAGTCCATTTTACATCCTCAGACACAATGGGATTCCACTGGTCATATCAACACGTCTGTCTGTCATATCAACACGTCTGTCTGTCCTGAGTGAATGGCTTGTTACTGTACTTAGCAGACTTGTTCCTGTACTTAGCAGAGTGTTTAAATGTGCTTATCTTAACAGGTCGGCCTCCAACACCCATACCGTGTACAGTACCCTACCTTGCCTGGTGGAAAGCAGGTGGGAGATCAAAATCAATAAACTGTATAACCCTAACCATAACCCATATGTCTACAGTGTATTCAATCAATGATGGTCTATAACCATTCAGTATTCTGAGGGCATGAATAACTCACAGCAGGTGAGTAACTATGCTTCCCTGCAATTCAACTAACAACAAACCGTAACAAATCGAAACCCCTCTGTTATTTATGCAAGATGCTGATATAACAGAGTTCATAGGTCACACAATCAAACATGTTAGAGAGTGATCTATCTGTAACAGACAGTAACGTACGCATGCAATAAGCCTACTTATTGTTCACCACCCCTAAATGGCTGTAGCAAGATAAACATTACTCAAATGCAATCATGTAAAATAAGCAACAGTTACGCAAAAACAAAAAAACAACGAGTTGTGTAGAGCAGAGTTGTGTGTTGTCAGCAAAGAGGAAGTTTCTCCTATGAGGAAGTGTCCACACTGGTGGAGGATATTACACACCATACACACGGTACATACACACTGTGGAGGATGTTACACACCAGCAATGAATGTGAAGATGACAGCTTTTGTTTTACTGTTAGTTGATTTGCAATAGTCCTGCACATTTGAATCTCATTTAATTTGTCTTGTTAGGTGTTATACTGTTAAGTATTTTGTACATGGTAAAGGACTCTCTTGACTATCTCCAGGTGTGATTTGGTGTTACTGTACTCCCTCTGTTCACAGGCAGAGCAGGGAGACGGACACGGACACGGAGACCAGCCAAGATGACGTGGAGCTGAGCTATTCAGTGGTGAACTTCAAGGCAAAGCCGGGCCACCACAGGATTGATTGATTGATTGAAAACTTTATTAGAAGATTTGCAGAAGTAGGTACATGAAAGTACATATTACATACAAGGTCAACTAACAGGATAAAAACCCAAGAAAGCCACTGGCTTATTTCAATTGGGGTCCTTGATTCTCAATTCATCGTCAGGACATTATACTGCAACTCAGACGAGGAAGACTACAAAACTGAGTAGCCTACTCTGACGTCAAAATCTAAGGATGGATGTTTAGTTCAAGTACATGGGACTAGTTGGGTTTATTTATCATTTGTATCACATTTACAGTATATCCACATTGCTCTTAACTAGTTGTTAGCACATTGGTTAGCAAATTCTAGTCGTTGCCTTTGCTGCAATTGAGAACAGCCACTCAGTGTCTCCATGGAAGAAAACAATGTTTCTTGAGGTCATTTCAGCTTTTTACACCTTTTTGTGTCAAACAGGAATTTTCGCAGTTGAGGAATTTCACATATTACAGAAAGTCATAATGTCGATGTTATGCAATAGCTTGCTTCCCCAAAACTGCCTACTACTGTAGGTTGTTTTCAATACTGTATATATTTGCATATATTGGTATATATTTGCATTATTAATGACTTGAATGAAAGAGATACTTTGTCTGTTTTATTGAGACTGACATTCATAAATTACAATTTCTTATTTCTAAAACTATTCAAAAGAAAACAATGAAACAAACAAGTTAAAGACGTGTACTGTAGCATACACTACTTTCACTTTCTATGCTTTTGTAAGTTCCTAAAAACATTTGTGCAAAAAATTGCCAATAAGCAATAATAACTTTAAAAAAAAACAGTACATGGAAAACTCTTAGTCAAAAAATTAGAAATATTACAATATCTCAACAAACACTGTTGAGAAGTGAGTAAGGTTGGCTAGAAAGCTATTTACAATAACACTGTTAAAAAGACAGTAATTAGAAAGAAGAATATAATTACAAATAAATAACCTCATTTGATGAAATATGAAAACAATGAAGTTAAAAACACACAAATCTCTCCTGAAAACACAAATCAGGAGCTCAGATAATTATTGTTGTTGTTCCCTCCACCTCATACCCGTTAACCCCTCCCTTCCCTTTAACTGTGGCGCTGTGGCTCAGCGTGAACAATGCTTAGGTTGGGGGTTCGACTCCCACTGGGACCATACATATCACAAAATGTATGCACTCAATGCAATGTAAATCGCTTTGGATAAAAGCGTGATCTAAATGGCTTATATTATTAACTGGATATAACACGTCTGTGTACAGGGTTAGGGTTACACCTCCAATGACTCAGGCTGTCTCCCCAGGACTGACCTGGCCACGGCATATGTTCCCATAAGTAGCCTCCTCCTCAACATCAGACGGCTGCTCCTTGTACGGCCGTGTCACGTCATCAGCTGCTATCTGTGGTGTTCCATCCTGCTCAGATTGTCCCTGCTGTGATTCCGTAGTAGACTGATCACTGAGATGAGAAGTAGGCGTGTCCTGTAGCTCTGGGAGTCCAGACTCCTCTGGGACCACCACATCCTGCCCCATCCCATCACTATGGACTTCATCCTGCCCCATCCCATCACTATGGACTTCATCCTGCCCCATCCCATCACTATGGACTTCATCCTGCCCCATCCCATCACTATGGACTTCATCCTGCCCCATCCCATCACTATGGACTTCATCCTGCCCCATCCCATCACTATGGACTTCATCCTGCCCCATCCCATCACTATGGACTTCATCCTGCCCCATCCCATCACTATGGACTGCATCCTGCCCCATCCCATCACGATGGACTGCAGATATGGCTTCTAACCCCATCCCATCACTATGGACTGCAGGTACGGCTTCATCCTGCCCCATCCCATCACTATGGACTGCAGATATGGCTTCTAACCCCATCCCATCACTATGGACTGCATCCTGCCCCATCCCATCACTATGGACTGCAGGTACGGCTTCAGGGCCATCGGCGTGGTCCCCTTTCCCCACATCGGTGTTGGCCTCCACCTCCTCTTCCCCAGCCTCCACCTCCTCTTCCCCAGCCTCCACCCTGATGCTGCCACTGGAGCGCATGCGGATCACGGCATACTCAGATGTTTTGGAGGCCATTCCCCTGATCTCCCCTTCCCCCTGCTTGCCCTCCATATTGGCCAGGAGTTTGGCAAAGTCCACATTGGCATAGTGGAGGGTGTCGGCGTCGCCTCTGTCGCCCCCTGTCCCGCCGGCCCATTGGGGTCCCTCCAGCATGGCTTTGTTGGCATAGACCGAGTCCTCCTGAGAGAGAGTCTGCAGAGAAAACACAGAGACTGAGAACGTACACAGAGACTGAGAACGTACACAGAGACTGAGAACGTACACAGAGACTGAGAACGTACACAGAGACTGAGAACATACACAGAGACTGAGAACGTACACAGAGACTGAGAACGTCCACAGAGACTGAGGACGTACACAGGGACTGAGAACGTACACAGAGACTGAGAACGTACACAGAGAATGAGAACGTACACAGAGACTGAGAACGTACACAGAGACTGAGAACGTACACAGAGACTGAGAACGTCCACAGAGACTGAGAACGTCCACAGACTGAGAACGTACACAGAGACTGAGAACGTACACAGAGACTGAGAACGTACAGAGACTGAGAACGTCCACAGAGACTGAGAACGTCCACAGAGACTGAGAACGTACACAGAGACTGAGAACGTACACAGAGACTGAGAACGTACACAGACTGAGAACGTACACAGAGACTGAGAACGTACAGAGACTGAGAACGTACAGAGACTGAGAACGTCCACAGAGACTGAGAACGTACACAGAGACTGAGAACGTACACAGAGACTGAGAACGTACAGAGACTGAGAACGTCCACAGAGACTGAGAACGTCCACAGAGACTGAGGACGTACACAGGGACTGAGAACGTACACAGAGACTGAGAACGTACACAGAGACTGAGAACGTACACAGAGACTGAGAACGTCCACAGAGACTGAGAACGTCCACAGAGACTGAGAACGTCCACAGAGACTGAGAACGTCCACAGACTGAGAACGTACACAGAGACTGAGAACGTACACAGAGACTGAGAACGTACAGAGACTGAGAACGTCCACAGAGACTGAGAACGTCCACAGAGACTGAGAACGTACACAGAGACTGAGAACGTACACAGAGACTGAGAACGTACACAGACTGAGAACGTACACAGAGACTGAGAACGTACAGAGACTGAGAACGTACACAGAGACTGAGAACGTACACAGAGACTGAGAACGTCCACAGAGACTGAGAACGTCCACAGAGACTGAGAACGTACACAGAGACTGAGAACGTACACAGAGACTGAGAACGTACACAGAGACTGAGAACGTACACAGAGACTGAGAACGTACACAGAGACTGAGAACGTACACAGAGACTGAGAACGTACACAGAGACTGAGAACGTACACAGAGACTGAGGACGTACACAGAGACTGAGAACGTACACAGAGACTGAGAATGTACACAGACTGAGAACGTACACAGAGACTGAGAACGTACACAGAGACTGAGAACGTATACAGAGACTGAGAATGTCCACAGAGACTGAGGACGTACACAGGGACTGAGAACGTACACAGAGACTGAGAACGTACACAGAGAATGAGAACGTACACAGAGACTGAGAATGTCCACAGAGACTGAGGACGTACACAGAGACTGAGGACGTACACAGAGACTGAGAACGTACACAGAGACTGAGAACGTACACAGAGACTGAGAACGTACACAGAGACTGAGAACGTACACAGAGACTGAGAACGTACACAGGGACTGAGGACGTACACAGAGACTGAGAACGTACACAGAGACTGAGAACATACACAGAGACTGAGGACGTACACAGGGACTGAGAACGTACACAGAGACTGAGAACGTACACAGAGACTGAGAACGTACACAGAGACTGAGAACGTACACAGAGACTGAGAATGTACACAGACTGAGAACGTACACAGAGACTGAGAACGTACACAGAGAATGAGAACGTACACAGAGACTGAGAACGTATACAGAGACTGAGAATGTCCACAGAGACTGAGGACGTACACAGGGACTGAGAACGTACACAGAGACTGAGAACGTACACAGAGAATGAGAACGTACACAGAGACTGAGAACGTACACAGAGACTGAGAACGTACACAGAGACTGAGAACGTCCACAGAGACTGAGAACGTCCACAGACTGAGAACGTACACAGAGACTGAGAACGTACACAGAGACTGAGAACGTACAGAGACTGAGAACGTCCACAGAGACTGAGAACGTCCACAGAGACTGAGAACGTCCACAGAGACTGAGAACGTACACAGAGACTGAGAACGTACACAGACTGAGAACGTACACAGAGACTGAGAACGTACAGAGACTGAGAACGTACAGAGACTGAGAACGTCCACAGAGACTGAGAACGTACACAGAGACTGAGAACGTACACAGACTGAGAACGTACACAGAGACTGAGAACGTACAGAGACTGAGAACGTACAGAGACTGAGAACGTACACAGAGACTGAGAACGTACACAGAGACTGAGAATGTACACAGACTGAGAACGTACACAGAGACTGAGAACGTCCACAGAGACTGAGGACGTACACAGGGACTGAGAACGTACACAGAGACTGAGAACGTACACAGAGACTGAGAACGTACACAGAGACTGAGAACGTACACAGAGACTGAGAACGTACACAGAGACTGAGAACGTCCACAGAGACTGAGAACGTCCACAGACTGAGAACGTACACAGAGACTGAGAACGTACACAGAGACTGAGAACGTACACAGAGACTGAGAACGTCCACAGAGACTGAGAACGTCCACAGAGACTGAGAACGTACACAGAGACTGAGAACGTACACAGAGACTGAGAACGTACACAGACTGAGAACGTACACAGAGACTGAGAACGTACAGAGACTGAGAACGTACACAGAGACTGAGAACGTACACAGAGACTGAGAACGTCCACAGAGACTGAGAACGTACACAGAGACTGAGAACGTACACAGAGACTGAGAACGTACACAGAGACTGAGAACGTACACAGAGACTGAGAACGTACACAGAGACTGAGAACGTACACAGAGACTGAGAACGTACACAGAGACTGAGAACGTACACAGAGACTGAGGACGTACACAGAGACTGAGAACATACACAGAGACTGAGAATGTACACAGACTGAGAACGTACACAGAGACTGAGAACGTACACAGAGACTGAGAACGTACACAGAGACTGAGAACGTACACAGGGACTGAGAACGTACACAGAGACTGAGAACGTACACAGAGACTGAGAACGTACACAGAGACTGAGAACGTACACAGAGACTGAGAATGTACACAGACTGAGAACGTACACAGAGACTGAGAACGTACACAGAGAATGAGAACGTACACAGAGACTGAGAACGTATACAGAGACTGAGAATGTCCACAGAGACTGAGGACGTACACAGGGACTGAGAACGTACACAGAGACTGAGAACGTACACAGAGAATGAGAACGTACACAGAGACTGAGAACGTACACAGAGACTGAGAACGTACACAGAGACTGAGAACGTCCACAGAGACTGAGAACGTCCACAGACTGAGAACGTACACAGAGACTGAGAACGTACACAGAGACTGAGAACGTACAGAGACTGAGAACGTCCACAGAGACTGAGAACGTCCACAGAGACTGAGAACGTCCACAGAGACTGAGAACGTACACAGAGACTGAGAACGTACACAGACTGAGAACGTACACAGAGACTGAGAACGTACAGAGACTGAGAACGTACAGAGACTGAGAACGTCCACAGAGACTGAGAACGTACACAGAGACTGAGAACGTACACAGACTGAGAACGTACACAGAGACTGAGAACGTACAGAGACTGAGAACGTACAGAGACTGAGAACGTACACAGAGACTGAGAACGTACACAGAGACTGAGAATGTACACAGACTGAGAACGTACACAGAGACTGAGAATGTCCACAGAGACTGAGGACGTACACAGGGACTGAGAACGTACACAGAGACTGAGAACGTACACAGAGACTGAGAACGTACACAGAGACTGAGAACGTACACAGAGACTGAGAACGTACACAGAGACTGAGAACGTCCACAGAGACTGAGAACGTCCACAGACTGAGAACGTACACAGAGACTGAGAACGTACACAGAGACTGAGAACGTCCACAGAGACTGAGAACGTCCACAGAGACTGAGAACGTCCACAGAGACTGAGAACGTACACAGAGACTGAGAACGTACACAGAGACTGAGAACGTACACAGACTGAGAACGTACACAGAGACTGAGAACGTACAGAGACTGAGAACGTACAGAGACTGAGAACGTACACAGAGACTGAGAACGTACACAGAGACTGAGAACGTCCACAGAGACTGAGAACGTACACAGAGACTGAGAACGTACACAGAGACTGAGAACGTACACAGAGACTGAGAACGTACACAGAGACTGAGAACGTACACAGAGACTGAGAACGTACACAGAGACTGAGAACGTACACAGAGACTGAGAACGTACACAGAGACTGAGGACGTACACAGAGACTGAGAACATACACAGAGACTGAGAATGTACACAGACTGAGAACGTACACAGAGACTGAGAACGTACACAGAGACTGAGAACGTATACAGAGACTGAGAATGTCCACAGAGACTGAGGACGTACACAGGGACTGAGAACGTACACAGAGACTGAGAACGTACACAGAGAATGAGAACGTACACAGAGACTGAGAATGTCCACAGAGACTGAGAACGTACACAGAGACTGAGGACGTACACAGAGACTGAGAACGTACACAGAGACTGAGAACGTACACAGAGACTGAGAACGTACACAGAGACTGAGAACGTACACAGAGACTGAGAACGTACACAGAGACTGAGAACGTACACAGACTGAGAACGTACACAGAGACTGAGAACGTACAGAGACTGAGAACGTACAGAGACTGAGAACGTACACAGAGACTGAGAACGTACACAGAGACTGAGAACGTCCACAGAGACTGAGAACGTACACAGAGACTGAGAACGTACACAGAGACTGAGAACGTACACAGAGACTGAGAACGTACACAGAGACTGAGAACGTACACAGAGACTGAGAACGTACACAGAGACTGAGAACGTACACAGAGACTGAGAACGTACACAGAGACTGAGAACGTACACAGAGACTGAGAACGTACACAGAGACTGAGGACGTACACAGAGACTGAGAACGTACACAGAGACTGAGAACGTACACAGACTGAGAACGTACACAGAGACTGAGAACGTACACAGAGACTGAGAACGTATACAGAGACTGAGAATGTCCACAGAGACTGAGGACGTACACAGGGACTGAGAACGTACACAGAGACTGAGAACGTACACAGAGAATGAGAACGTACACAGAGACTGAGAATGTCCACAGAGACTGAGGACGTACACAGAGACTGAGGACGTACACAGAGACTGAGAACGTACACAGAGACTGAGAACGTACACAGAGACTGAGAACGTACACAGAGACTGAGAACGTACACAGGGACTGAGGACGTACACAGAGACTGAGAACGTACACAGAGACTGAGAACATACACAGAGACTGAGGACGTACACAGGGACTGAGAACGTACACAGAGACTGAGAACGTACACAGAGACTGAGAACGTACACAGAGACTGAGAACGTACACAGAGACTGAGAATGTACACAGAGACTGAGAACGTACACAGAGACTGAGAATGTACACAGAGACTGAGAACGTACACAGAGACTGAGAACGTACACAGGGACTGAGGACGTACACAGAGACTGAGAACGTACACAGAGACTGAGAACGTACACAGAGACTGAGAACGTACACAGAGACTGAGAACGTACACAGAGACTGAGAACGTACACAGAGACTGAGAACGTACACAGAGACTGAGAACGTACACAGGGACTGAGGACGTACACAGAGACTGAGAATGTACACAGGGACTGAGAACGTACACAGAGACTGAGAATGTACACAGAGACTGAGAACGTACACAGAGACTGAGAACGTACACAGAGGCTGAGGACGTACACAGAGACTGACAACGGACACAGAGACTGAGAACGTACACAGAGGCTGAGAACGTACACAGAGGCTGAGAACGTACACAGAGGCTGAGGACGTACACAGAGACTGAGAATATACACAGAGACTGAGAACGTACACAGAGACTGAGAATGTCCACAGAGACTGAGAACGTACACAGAGACTGAGAACGTACACAGAGACTGAGAACGTACACAGGGACTGAGAATATACACAGAGACTGAGAACGTACACAGAGACTGAGAACGTACACAGGGACTGAGAACGTACACAGGGACTGAGAATATACACAGAGACTGAGAACGTACACAGAGACTGAGAACGTACACAGAGACTGAGAACGTACACAGAGACTGAGGACGTACACAGAGACTGAGGACGTACACAGAGACTGAGGACGTACACAGAGATTGAGAATATACACAGAGACTGAGAACGTACACAGAGACTGAGAACGTACACAGAGACTGAGAACGTACACAGAGACTGAGAACGTCCACAGAGACTGAGAATGTACACAGAGACTGAGAACGTCCACAGAGACTGAGAACGTACACAGAGACTGAGAACGTCCACAGAGACTGAGAATGTACACAGAGACTGAGAACGTACACAGAGACTGAGAACGTCCACAGAGACTGAGAACGTCCACAGAGACTGAGAACGTACACAGAGGCTGAGAACGTACACAGAGACTGAGGACGTACACAGAGACTGAGAACGTACACAGAGGCTGAGAACGTACACAGCAGTGGAGGCTCCTCCATAGAGGTGGAGGAGGCCTGGCCTCCCCAATAATTTGAGAGGAGAGAGAGATTTAAAAAAGCAATAATTATATTTTTTATCAGACACACAACATACAATTCAGAACAATACTTCATCCATTTCTAATATTTATCCTGCAGAACAGCACTCATACACGCGTGTGGCGGAAAAAGGTACTACACGGAGGCCAGGCCTCCTGTCGGAAAGTGGTTTCTCATAGAAGTCAATGTAATGCAAATTTTTTCATGGCAATATGTGATTGGCCAAATCACTGAAAATGGGTGGGCACAGGAGGCCTGGCCTCCGTGTAGTACCTTTTTCCGCCACACGCGTATGAGTGCTGTTCTGCAGGATAAATATTAGAAATGGATGAAGTATTGTTCTGAATTGTATGTTGTGTGTCTGATTGACATAGTGTTTGAGTGCTTTTGACATGTCATTGATTGTATGTAGTATGTTGTGGTGAATGTTGTGAGCCTGAGCAGAAGGGACAATAGCTGCTGCAGGCGGACCAGAGATTCATGCCAATTGTTTTGTTTATTTGATGACCCATTGTGCAGGCAATAAAAGCTGCTTCATCCACCATCCTGAGAGTGTCCCAATCCCTTCAGTACCGCCAAACACAAATTATTAATTTTTAACAAAGACAGATAAGAAGAACAGGGAACATTCCATCGCGAGTAAAGCGAGCAAGCGGAAAAATTTTTGGCCTCCTCAATTCTGGAAGTCACCAACCTCCACTGGTACACAGAGACTGAGAACGTACACAGAGACTGAGAACGTACACAGAGACTGAGAATATACACAGAGACTGAGGACGTACACAGAGACTGGGAACGTACACAGAGACTGAGAACGTACACAGAGAATGAGAACGTACACAGAGAATGAGAACGTACACAGACTGAGAACGTACACAGAGACTGAGAATGTACACAGAGACTGAGAACGTACACAGAGACTGAGGACGTACACAGAGACTGAGGACGTACACAGAGACTGAGAAAGTAAAGAAAGACTGAAGACGTACACAGAGACTGAGAACGTACACCAGGGTTTCCGTTAGAAAAAATTGCCGCCGGACATAGTGTCCGGGAAGATTTCGATTTACCGGACAAACGTGAGATATTCCGGTCATCATATTAAAATATAATATAGCTGTTTGTCGCGGTGATTACTGTTGTGTAGCGGCCTATATATGCCATTTAATGTCTATTTCTCATCCGATACGATTAGATGCGAGCTATATAATATATAATAATATAACATGATTCGCATGCGCGCTATGCCATTATGTCCAGCGCTGAACGGGCGCCTCACTGGGAACTGAACAGACAGCATCGATCAATGAACGGACTCCACATTACGTTAACTGAAGTTTGTTAAATTGTTTGGGATTAATGTGAGTTTTCTATTTTCTCTTTCCAGTTTTACCCTTTTTTTATCAATAAAACAACGTCATTTCTATAACCAGGTCTCGCTGGTTGGGAAGGCATTTCGTTTAGCTGCCTGTCAAATCATACTTAAAAAATAACAATGTAAAAAATAACAATGGCTGCTCATATCATTCAGCTACTTATTAGGCCTACGTCGCTTTTTGGCAGCATTGAAGCGTGCAGCTGCGGACTTGAAATCAAAGGTGCAAAGTGTCTCTCCGCAACTTGCAATGCGCATTAGCCGTGTTGTAACGGTTTTCCTCGTTGACTTGGTTGTCCGGGGTGCCAGTCAGGGCGAGGCCTGACAATTTTAGTTAGTGTGGGGTTGTTTTAGTCAGTCTTTAGTCAAGTTAAACCTTTACAAGCGCTACATGCATCAAAACATGAACCTTTTTTTGTTATACACATGTGAATAGGTTATTGTAATATTATAGCATTTTGCACAACAGACGAAAATTAGTACACAAAGGACATGTGTTGCAATTCAGGTGCACTGTATTGTCACGAATAAACAAAGAACTCTCAAAAAATCAACTCAAATATGCAACCAGCAGTAACTTGGGAGTGTCCAGTTCACAAACTCAAAAATGCTCAGTCCACTGATTCACAATCAATTCAACAGTTCATCAAATCCCCAAAAGTTCAGTTCAGCTCAATCACAGTCAATTCAACAGTTCATCAAATCCCCAAAAGTTCAGTTCAGCTCAATCACAGTCAATTGTATCCAAACAGTTTCACTCTTCACCCCGCTCCCACACAACGAACGCAAGACTTAGTTAGGGCTGCAACAACAAATCGATAATAATCGATAATGAAATTCGTTGGCAACGAATTCCATTATCGATTCGTCGGGTCTTGTTCCATAACAAACTTTTTTTTCTTTTTCTTTCCTAGCACCAGGGGAGCCACCCCTCCCAAATTTCGTTGTTTCAACTTGTTTGGTACCTGTACTATAGCAATGACAATAAAGACCATTCATTCATTCAAACCTACTTCCTGTGTCTTGCGGAGCTGTCTCGTGAGTAACGTGCAGTAGCGGAGTCCAACAGAGAGGCAGCAGCTGCGCGACATTAGCCTGCGTACTGCGTAGCCTGCCCTGAAGAAGAAGTGATCTCAATCAGTGCCAGGTGTGTCGCGGCGGTGTAAATACCGGAGTTTCCGACCCGGCTCCATTTAAATCATGGCGGAGAAAACTACTCGAACGAAGACGTCCAAGGTGTGGGAGCACTTCACTTTAAAAGCTCCAGAAAAATGTGTTTGCTGCAAAACCGACCTTTCATGGCACGGGAGCACAACGGTGATGCGAGAACACCTCAAAAGAAAGCATGTGACAGTGATGGATGAAGACGGCTCAGCCTCAGCAGGGTAATTATATTACGTTGCGTTTTGAAGTGAGGATCGTTCGTTTCACTGGCACAGCTGTAGGCTGTTAGTTCTTCTCGTTTATCTAATAGATTCTCCCTCTTAATGACCTATTGTATTTTTAGCTTGCTGCTATTTGCATTCTATGCCTTCAGCACCGGAGTATGCTCATAGTCACTTGTATTAGTAAGGAGGAGACGCACTTGTGAGTTCTGGCGAAGCGTCAGCTAAATGACTAATGTAATGCGATAGCCAGTGAGTGTTTGCTCGCATTCATGAATTCAACATTGCATGCTATACAACAAAACTAAAACAATGCATGCATTGAGTTTTAAAATATGCTATATTATGCATACGCATACTGTCTCATTTCAGAAAAAAACAACTCCCCATGACTGGCTACTTGACTGGGAATAAAGCTCCATGCACACCACAGCAAGCAGCTTATTTGACACTCTGTCCTCAAGATGATAGTGACTGACATGAGGCCACTATAAATGGTGGAAGATAACGGCTTCAGAGAAATGGTCAAGACCCTCCACCCTGGTTACCCTCAAGGTAGGGTTTCTAACTTTTAACTTTTACATTTTTAATTTTTTTCTCTGTAGCACTTTGAGATTTGTTTAGAATGTAAAGTGCATTACAAATACATTTATTATTATTATTATTATTATTATTATTATTTAGGACCCATTTTACCAAGCTGATGGAGAAGAAATATGAAGAGACATCCCAGGAAGTGAAGATTGCAATAAAGGCCAACAAAAGCAAAATTGCTCTCACCACTGATGTGTGGACAAGTGTAGCCACTGAAGCATACCTCGGCATCACATGTCATTACATCAAAGATGATTGGAAGATGGAGTCAATTTGCCTCACCACCATGCCACTGCATGACAGACACACAGACACACTGCATGACAGACACACAGACACACTGCATGACAGACACACAGACACACTGCATGACAGACACACAGACACACTGCATGACAGACACACAGACACACTGCATGACAGACACACAGACACACTGCATGACAGACACACAGACACACTGCATGACAGACACACAGACACACTGCATGACAGACACACAGACACACTGCATGACAGACACACAGACACACTGCATGACAGACACACAGACACACTGCATGACAGACACACAGACACACTGCATGACAGACACACAGACACACTGCATGACAGACACACAGACACACTGCATGACAGACACACTGACACACTGCATGACAGACACACAGACACACTGCATGACAGACACACAGACACACTGCATGACAGACACACAGACACACTGCATGACAGACACACAGACACACAGACACACAGACACACAGACACACTGCATCCAACACTGCAGAGTGGTTGGGAGGAGGCAGTAACCACCAGGTTTGAAATTCCTCCTAGCAAAATCATCACCATTGTGCATGACAATGGAGCCAATGTTGTGGCTGCAGCTAACATACTGGAGGAGAAGCATGGGTGGATGTCCGTACGGTGCACTGGCCATACCATGCAACTCGTGATCAATTCTGCATTGAAGCACCCAAGCATTGACAAAGCTTTTGGGGCTGCAAGGTGTCTGGTGGAGCATTTTAAAAGAAGCGAGCTAGCCTGCACTAAGCTAAGAGAGAAACAGCAACAAATGGCCGCACCTGAGCACAGGCTTGTCCAGGACATAAGCACAAGATGGAACAGCACGTTCTACATGATAAGCCGACTGCTTGAGCAAAGGTGGCCTGTCACAGCAACGCTGTCGGACTCATCTGTCACTCAGAGGGGCAAAAGGTACCTGGATTTGAAACCAGAACAGTGGAACCTGCTGGGAGAGCTTTCCACAGCCCTTGAGCCTTTTGAATGCGCCACAGTTTTCATGAGTGGGGAGAAGTACATCACCATCTCTGCAGTACCTCCACTTGTGAAGGGGTTGTTGAAGTCCACCCAGAGTGCAACCATCGAGTCAGCTCCGGTGCAGGCTTTCCAACGCACTGATACAGAGCAGCTCCAACAGCGATGGCAGAGGGAGACTTCTTTCTCAGGCACGGCACCAAACACAGTGATCCTCTCCACTGCCCCGGACCCGAGGTTCAAGAGACTTACGTTTTTAACACCTGAAGAAGTCCTGAATGTGCAAAGCAAAGTCCAAACACTGGCACTCTTAGTGAGAAGGGAGATGATGGATGAGAAGCAGCAGCAGCAGGAGCAGCATGACAGTCTCAGCGACCAAACCCTTGCCCCCTCCACCACCAGTTCTACTACAGCTGCTGAACCTAAAAATGTCTCTTTACTTGACTCACTCCTCGATTCTGAAAACAGCAGTGAAGAAGAGAGTAGAGAGCGGGAAAATGAAGATCTCACCAGCCAAGTGAAGAATGAAGTCCTCGCATACTTTGGAGAGAAATCCCTTGCCAAGGAACAAAGTCCATTACATTGGTGGAAGGCTAACCAGGATAGATATCCCACCTTGGCTATGCTAGCAAAGTCCTACTTATGCATCCCTGGCACCTCAACACCATCTGAGCGGCTTTTCTCCGCAGCAGGCAACATAGCTTCCAAGAAGAGAGCTAGTCTTAGCCAGGAGCATGTGGACATGCTAACCTTTCTGCATTGCAATGCAAAGTTCCTGTAGAAAGAGGAGAGTGGATTAGACAGACTTGAGGTTCAAGTTGTGCAGTTGAGACTGTTGAAATTGTTCGTTGAAAGCACTTTGAAAACCACTGAGACACAAGAACACTTTATTTTTAAACTAGCATTTTCTTGTTCTAGCTAGAGTTCAACTACTTCTATTGAAACAGCCTTTTTTATTTATATTTATTATTTTTTATTTATTTCGCACATGTATATGTATTAAAAAAATGTAAAAACAAAAAAACAAAAAAACATTAAAATTGTTTAAAAAAAAAAAATCTGTTCTTTTCATTTTTGTCCGATTAATCGATTAGTCAAAAAAAGAATTGGCAGATTAATCGATAATTAAAATAATCGTTAGTTGCAGCCCTACTTACAGTTTTTAACAGTCTGTCAGTCCGATAGGCTTAGTGGTGTCGGGTTACCCGCGCTGCTTAAGATGAGCAGCTCCTGCTCTCTCCCCAGCTCCGGTGCAAGCGTATGACATTCCCAACGGCCTTGTATCCAACTGTATCCTTACGTTTCATCCAGCTCTTCGCGGTCCGAGTAGGCTAAAACATTTACCGAGACGCAGACAGCGGACGCGACCTGCGGCACAAACACGAACGGACGGAATAATCCACTTCCTGGTTTGTTTGAATCATCCCGCCCTCAGCACTCAGTGAGAGACACCTTATCATTTCGCGTCGTCTGTAGAGAACGGGGATTGGATGATTTACGATTGGATACCGGCAGCGTGTGACGTGTGACAGCGTGTGAAAAAATCGTGGAAGTGACAGTCGGCGGCGGAGACATGGCAGAATTGCCACAGTGTGACCTTGCCCTCCCCAAGGCGACTTCGGTCCGCAGTTTTAATTCGGTTACAGGCACACTGGAGAATACAGGGATTTTTTAAAATAGAAGGAATCAGAATGTGAACTTTAGCGAATTGTATTCAAATTGTGCTTAGAGGGAATTATTTTCACCGGACATTATGTCCGACGAGTTTTCAATTTGTCGGACTTCAACAAATTTTACCGGACAAAGACCGGTAATTACCGGTTAATGGAAACCCTGACGTATACAGAGACTGAGAACGTAAAGAGAGACTGAGGACATCCACAGAGACTGAGGATTTCCACAGAGACTGAGGACGTACACAGAGACTGAGAACGTACACAGAGACTGAGGACGTACACAGAGACTGAGAACGTACACAGAGACTGAGAACGTACATAGAAACTGGGAACGTACACAGAGGCTGAGAACGTACACAGAGGCTGAGACAGACCTTTTCAGAAAATATGTTTTTGGTGCTGGTGTAAAGCCAGTGAGAAGGACAGAAAGACTGTGTAAGGTAGGGAGATGAAAGGGATATGGAAAGTTAGATTAACAAGCAGAGGTTGTACATTGTTTCCCTTTTTTAAATGTATCTTTATTGTATTTTATCTTTACCTTTTATTTTAACTGTTTTCCCCTGCTTTTATATTCATTCTATGCTTATATGTCTTTATATTCACTTTATGTTCTAATTCCTGTTGTAAAGCACTTTGAGCTGCATTTCTTGTATGAAAGGTGCTATAAATAAAGCTTTACTTACTTACTTACACCCACCACCCAACCACGACACCACCACCCTCCACCCAACCACAACACCACCACGACACCACCACCCTCCACCCAACCACGACACCACCATCCAACCACAACACCACCACCCTCCAACCAGCCATGACACCACCACCCTCCACCCAGCCATGACACCACCACCCTCCACCCAGCCTCGACACCACCACCCTCCACCCAGCCATGACACCACCACCCTTCAACCCCAACACCCTCCACCCAGCCTCGACGACACCACCCTCAACCCAGCCATGACACCACCACACTCCACCCAGCAATGACACCACCACCCTCCACCCTGCCACGACTCCACCAATCCTAAATAAAAGGATTTATTGCCTTTGTGAAAAGTATATTTACAGGTGTTAAACAAATATTAGACACCACCACCCTCCACCCAGCTACGAAAACACCACCCTCCACCCAGCCACAACACCACCACCCTCCACCCAGCCACAACAACACCAACACCACCCTCCACCCAGCCCCAACACCACCACCCAACCACGACACCACCACCCTCCACCCAACCACGACACCACCATCCAACCACAACACCACCACCCTCCACCCAACCATGACACCACCACCCTCCACCCAACCATAATACGACAACACCACCCTCCACCCAACCACAACACCACCCTCCACCCAACCACAACACCACCACCCTCCACCCTGCCACAACATCACCACCATGACACCACAACCCTCCAACCCCAACACCCTCCACCTAGCCATGACACCACCCTCTTACAAGTGTTTACAAATATTATGTACAACAGTCATTTAAGCAATATCACACGAGAGGGAGTGTGTTATACTGAATATCAGCACGGCTGTGATTCGGTCGTAGGTACGAGGCCGCAGGTACCTATGAACAGGGGGACAATGAACAGGGGGAATGAAATACCACAAAAACAACCGGGGATTAACAAAGGGTAGGAGAAGGGAGGGAGAAGGACCATGCGAAGGGTGTCACAAAACAACAAAACACTATTCTTCCCTACACCTCTGACCTACCTATACCACATACTAACTAACCTACAGAACTACGGGCCGTGACACCGGCTCGCGTCTTACCTAAGGTTTTTAGACAGCGTGATGTAATGTATACCCCAGGGTATCTTACCTAGCCCTTCTCCCGTGGCGAGGAAAAGGGCTGCTGCCGTGACGATGGACGCACAAACAGTGGCGGCAGCTCCCATGTCAGCCCTCATGGCGTCCATCCCCGAGGGCGGTTTCAGAGAGATCCCACCGCTGCCACCAGAGAGCAGAGAGAAAGGGAGAGAGAGGGTGGACAAGGTATGAGTGAGTGCCTGAAAGGTGATGTCTGTTGTGGTGGAGGTGGTGGTAGGGTGTAGATGATGGCGGTGGTGAAGAAGGAGGTGTGTTTTACCTGTCGAAGGTGACACCCTTGCCCACCAGCAGCAGTGGAGTGTGTGCTGTTGGGGCAGCTGTTGTAATGCACCTCCAGGAAGACAGGGGGCTCCTCTGAGCCTTTAGGACACACTTAGGAACGCCCCAGTTTTCTGCTCCTCGATCCACTCCAGAGGCCTGGGAGAGGGGTGTTACAAGTTTGCACACACACACAAAGGTTGGTCAACACACACACACAAACAGAGACGCACACACACACACCTTTTATGGACGGTGACTCGGTCAGCATACGGCGCCAGTTTGTGCTGGGTGGTGTCAGCGAACACGGTCGGAGTGATGTGATTGGCTGGAGCCTCCATGAGAAAGCGGGCCAGGTTCTGTCCTTCAGCACACAGCAGCCCCTTCTGCCACCCCGCAGAGTCCACACTGGGAACATCACACATGGAATAGTCTGAGTGAGTGAGTGAGTGAAAGTGTGAGTGAAAGTGAGTGAGTGAGTGAAAGTGAGTGAAAGTGTGAGTGAGTGAGTGAGTGAGTGAAAGTGAGTGAAAGTGTGAGTGAGTGAGTGAAAGTGTGAGTGAGTGAGTGAGTGAGTGAAAGTGAGTGAGTGAGTGAGAGTGAATGAAAGTGAGTGAGTGAGTGAAAGTGAGTGAGTGAACGTGAGTGAAAGTGTGAGTGAGTGAACGTGAGTGAGTGAGTGAAAGTGTGAGTGAGTGAGTGAGTGAAAGTGAGTGAGTGAGAGAGTGAAAGTGAAAGTGTGAGTGAGAGTGAAAGTGAAAGTGTGAGTGAAAGTGAAAGTGTGAGTGAAAGTGAGTGAGTGAGTGAAAGTGTGAGTGAGTGAGTGTGTGTGTGTCTTCTCTCTCATCCCAACCTACACCTCAGTACAGTGAACACAAAGAATAAAACACTGGACAGAATTGTGTTTTGAGAAAAGCAGGTTCCAGCAGGTGAAAGAGACACTTGGTTAAACACAAGAGCAGCTAACACAAATGGTTATGTACTACGCAGAACTAGGCTTGTAACTGGTAAAATAATGTTTTCTTATCGTGCTGTCAAGCTGTGGAATTGTTTACCTGTTTCCATTAGGTGCTTATTTAAAAACATATTCAACAAATGCACTTTTAAAGAACATTGGAAGTAAAGTATGGCTCAGTATGATTATGTAAAGTGGGGGTATAGGTATTTGTCAAGGTACATTAAGCATAGGAAATTGTGTTCTAATATTTGTATTGACAATGTACTACTATATTATTTAGGTAGCCCCTCGGCCCCGAGCCTGGTGGAGTGGAGAGGAAAACAACTACCCATACGCCGAAGAAGAATTTAGGTCATCTGAATTGAAGACCACTATTATTATATGTTTATGGTATACTGGAGTGGATGTATTGTAACTAGATTGCAAGGTGGTACAGCATATATGCATTATTACCAATAGGTTGTGTTGTGTGTATTATACCATCAATGTGTGTGAATGTGTCAAATGTGTTTTTTTTCATACTTGTTATACTGTTATTTGTATTAAATGTTTTTATGCTATGGACTCTTGGAAGAGTAACCCAATAGGGCTGAAAGAGATCCAAATCAAATCCCTGCATGTGGATGTTCCTCCTGTGTGTGTGTATCAGTGTCTCTACCTGCCATGTAGTTCTGTGAGTTTTCCAGACAGGTGGAACCCTGCCGCTGCCTCCTTCACATCCACCCAGCCACGACACCACCACCCTCCACCCAGCCACGACACCACCCTCCACCCAGCCATGACACCACCACCCTCCACCCAGCCATGACCCCAACACCCTCCACCCAGCCACGACACCACCACCCAGCCACGACACCACCCTCCACCCAGCCACGACACCACCACCCTCCACCCAGCCACGACACCACCCTCCACCCAGCCATGACACCACCCTCCAACGCCAACACCCTCCACCCAGCCACGACACCACCCTCCACCCAGCCACGACACCACCACCCTCCACCCAGCCACGACACCACCCTCCACCCAGCCACGACACCACCCTCCACCCAGCCACGACACCACCCTCCACCCAACCATAACACCACCACCCTCCACCCAGCCATGACCCCAACACCCTCCACCCAGCCATGACCCCAACACCCTCCACCCAGCCATGACACCACCACCCTCCACCCAGCCACGACACCACCCTCCACCCAGCCATGACACCACCACCCTCCACCCAGCCATGACACCACCACCCTCCACCCAGCCACGACACCACCCTCCAACCCCAACACCCTCCACCCAGCCATGACACCACCACCCTCCACCCAGCCACGACACCACCCTCCAACCCCAACACCCTCCACCCAGCCACGACACCACCACCCTCCACCCAGCCATGACCCCAACACCCTCCACCCAGCCACGACACCACCACCCTCCACCCAGCCATGACACCACCACCACCACCCAGCCACGACACCACCCTCCAACCCCAACACCCTCCACCCAGCCACGACACCACCACCCTCCACCCAGCCACGACACCACCCTCCACCCAGCCATGACACCACCACCCTCCACCCAGCCACGACACCACCCTCCACCCAGCCATGACACCACCACCCTCCACCCAGCCATGACCCCAACACCCTCCACCCAGCCATGACCCCAACACCCTCCACCCAGCCATGACACCACCACCCTCCACCCAGCCATGACACCACCACCCTCCACCCAGCCACGACACCACCCTCCAACCCCAACACCCTCCACCCAGCCACGACACCACCACCCTCCACCCAGCCACGACACCACCCTCCACCCAACCATAACACCACCACCCTCCACCCAGCCATGACCCCAACACCCTCCACCCAGCCATGACCCCAACACCCTCCACCCAGCCATGACACCACCACCCTCCACCCAGCCACGACACCACCCTCCACCCAGCCACGACACCACCCTCCACCCAGCCATGACACCACCACCCTCCACCCAGCCACAACACCACCACCCTCCACCCAGCCACAACACCACCACCCTCCACCCAGCCACGACACCACCACCCTCCACCCAGCCACGACACCACCACCCTCCACCCAGCCATGACACCACCATCACCCTCCAACCCCACCACCCTCCATCAAGCCATGACTCCACCCAACCATGACACCTCCACACTCCACCCAACCATGACACTACCACTCTCCACGACACCACCAATCCTAAATAAAAGGATTTATTGCCTTCGCGAAAAGTATATTTACAAGTGTTCACAAATATTAGACACCACCACCCTCCCCCCAGCCACGAAACCACCACCACAGCCACAACGCCACCACCCTCCACCCATCCACAACACCTCCACCCTCCACCCAGCTACAACATCACCACCCTCCATCCATCCACCCAGCCACAACACCTCCACCCTCCCCCCAGCCACGAAACCACTTCCCTCCACCCTCCATCCATCCATCGACCCTCCACTCAGCTATGACACCACCACCCTCCCCCCAGCCACGAAACCACAACGCCACCACCCTCCATCCAACCACCCTCCACCCAGCCACGACATCACCACCCTCCACCCAGCCACGACACCACCACCCTCCGCCCAGCCACGACATCACCACCCTCCACCCAGCCACGACATCACCACCCTCCACCCAGCCACGACATCACCACCCTCCACCCTGCCACAACATCACCAACCTCCACCCTACACCCCAACCACCCAGCCATGACACCAAAACCCTCCATCCAGCCATGACACCACCCTCTTACAAGTGTTTACAAATATTACTGACAACAGGCATATAACATTAACAATGACACAAAAACAACCAGGGATTAACAAAGGGTAGGAGAAGGGAGGGAGAAGGAGAATGCGAACGGTGTCACAAAACAACAAAACACAGCCCTATTCTTTCCTACACCTCTGACCTACCTATACCACATACTAACTAACCTACCCGGAACCTAAACTACCTGCTACAGAACTACGGGCCGTGACACCCGCTCGCGTCTTACCTAATGTTTTTAGACAGCGGTTATCTACGTGATGTAATGTATACCCCAGGGTATCTTACCTAGCCCTTCTCCCGTGGCGAAGAAAAGAGAAAACAGGGGTCCATCAACACACTAAACCCACAGCTATGAACAAAAGAAACAATTTATGGTAACAGATTATAAACAAACTAGTCAAACAAAACACCACCCCTTCCCTCTCTCGCTACACATGACAAAACACACATTAAGTAGGAGATGATCTTCTGGGTTTGGATGACCGGGGATGACAGCTGATTGAACACAGGTGAGGGCTGATGAGATAACGATGATGGACAGGACCCAATAACCAACAGGGGAGGAACCACATGCACACCACTTCACCTAGGGGGAGACAGACAGAAGCAAAACAAAAACAGACAGGACATAATACAATACATACAAGTCTATAACACTTACATACATACAGACACCTCCTCCACTTGCATACAGACACTTCCTCCACTTACATACAGTCACCTCCTCCACTTACATACATACATACACCTCCTCCACTTACATACATACACCTCCTCCACAGACATGCAGACATGCAGACATACATGCATACACCTCCTCCACTTACATACATACACCTCCTCCACTTACATGCATACACCTCCTCCACTTACATACATACACCTCCTCCACTTACATACATACAGACACCTCCTCCACTTACATACATACAGACACCTCCTCCACTTACATACAGACAACACCTCCACTTACATACATACACCTCCTCCACTTACATACATACACCTCCTCCACTTACATACAGACACCTCCTCCACTTGCATACATACACACACTCACAGAGAGAGACAGATACACAGACACATACTACAAAATCGAATACTCTGTGTCCAACTGGAGTCCACAAGCTCACCGCTGACGTTGATAGGCAGGTTCAGGGCTGCTGCCGTGACGATGGACGCACAAACAGTGGCGGCAGCTCCCATATCAGCCCTCATGGCGTCCATCCCCGAGGGCGGCTTCAGAGAGATCCCACCGCTGCCACCAGAGAGCAGAGAGAAAGGGAGAGACGGTGGACAAGGTATGAGTGAGCAGTGATGTGAATAACGGCGTTAGAATAAACGGCGTTACTAACGACGTTACTTTTTTCAGTAACGGGTAATCTAAATGATTACTATTTCCATCGTTATAACGCCGTTACCGTTACCGGTAATTCAATGCGGCGCGTTACTAGTTACTTTACTGAAGCTTCTCATTGTCATCCGACCTCAGTCACAGCTGCAACAGTGTTTTTGATTGCTGGCGAGGGGAGGGGCGAGACAACCGCTTAAGTGATCATGATTGGGTATGGTAGAGCCAACCATAGTTCAGTGTTGTGCGGATGTTTCTACACACAAACCACACGCGCGCACAGCACCACACACACACTCAAACTATCAGAGAGCAATGGCGAGTCCCGAGTGTTCTGAGGTGAACGTGGCGTTTTCACGGTGGAAATACAGGCACTATTTCAACTTCATTGAGGTAAAATGTAAAAACGTACATGTGATGTGTACTTTGTCCCGGAGCTAAACGTTTGTCCACGTCCGTTGTAAGCAACTCTAACCTGATGAAGCATCTCTCAACGGCACACGCTTCTACAAAACTAGTGGCTAAAACCGTTGATGATGATAGCAGGCCAGGTGTGGCAAACGTGAGCTCCGCTAACAAAGAAGGACACGGAGCCACGCCGTCCAAGCAGCTAAAGCTGGATTTTTCTGCGTCAGCTACACAAAAACTTGTGACACAGACTGAACTGAACGGAATGATAGGCAGGTATGTTGTTGAGAACATGCTTCCGTTATCAACAGTTGATTCTGACTCCTTCAGAGCCCTAATTGCCAAAATACCGGCGAGAGGAGGGGCCGGTCCGCCATGCAGAAAGACGTTTTCTAAATATATAGACGCCGAGTACGCCAAAATGAATGCCGAGCTCCAAAATAAATTTGAAGAGTTAGAAATTTGAAGAGTATAGAGTGTCTCTACAACTGCAGACATTTGGACTGCACATAATAAAAGCTATCTTGGCGTGACCGCGCATTGGATTCATCCACATAGCATGGAACGAAGGAAAGCAGCCCTGGCATGCAGACGATTCAAGGGCTGTCATACTCACGACAGTATTGCAACTGAACTTGACTACATTCACTCATCCTATGGCATATCCCACACAATAACATCAACTGTCACGGATAATGGCTCTAATTTCATCAAGGCCTTCAAAATGTACCAGCCAGCCAAGGAGGATGACTCTGGGGAGGATGAGGATGAGGTGACTTTTATGAACATTAATGATGTCTTGCAAAACAGTGTTGGTGATGATGCTGTGATTACTTTGCCGCCACATCAGAGATGTGCATCGCACACATTAAACCTGGTTTCATGTACTGATGTTGACAAGTGGCTACTGTCAAGACCAGAAGCAAAAGCAATATACAGAAGTGCTACGACAAAATGCACAGGCTTATGGAACAAGGCTAGCCGTTCAACGGTGGCCGCAGAGACCGTGGATGATGTCATCGCAAGGAAGCTGCTAGTCCCTTGCACTACAAGATGGAACTCGTTCTATGATGCCCTTGTTCGAATCTGTGAGATCCCTATAGTCGAGCTGAACACCATCTCCTCCAAGTTCGGGTTGAAAGCCATCACTGAACGAGAGCATCAGTTCATCAGGGAGTACTGTAGTGTAATGAAGCCACTAACAGTGGCCTTAGACATTCTTCAGGGAGAAGACCACTGTTTCCATGGCACACTCCTACTGATGTTCAAGACCCTGGAACTGAAGAGTGGCCTGCAAATCCTTGTTGACCTCCCAGAGGCAGTTGTCAAGGTAAGAACTAGTATTTATCTTTAAATACATTAAATGCATCCATACATTATGAAAAGTTTTTAAATATGGTTAATGTGTAATGCTATTAGTGTGTGTGTGTGTGTGTGTGTGTGTGTTTGTTTGTGTGTGTGTGTGTAAGACAGTCAGTATAATATGCTCTTTGCATTATGTATAATTTCAGGCAATCAAAACAAGATTTGCAGAGGTGCTGGAAAGCGACAATGCTGTCTTGGCTGCTGTGACTCTGCCCAGGTTTAAACTACGTTGGCTGCGGACACAGGACAGGAAGGATAAGGCCAAGGCAAGTCTGCTGGCAGAGTGCCGGAAAAGTGTCCAAGACGAAGACCAGCAAACAGGTACTACCAGCACACCAACACTCACTGACTCAGCCATAGAGGAGTTCTTTTCCTTTGAGGATGAGGATGACCCCTCTGCTACTGCTGAAAGTGAAGTTATGGATTATCTCAAATCAGGAGGACAAGGGATGGACACTCTTAATGGATTTCAACGGATAAAGAAAATTTCACTCAAATACAATGCAGCCACTCCATCCAGCGCCCCCGTAGAGAGACTGTTTAGCCTGGGGAAGCTCGTCTTCACTCCAAAGAGGAACAGGCTCTCTGACCAGAAGTTTGAAAAGCTTCTGCTTTTAAGATACAATCACTGGTTTAATGGCTAGGATGGTTAGATGACTGGGTTGGCTGGATGAATGAATGCATGCATGGATGGATGAGTGTTAGGAAGGAGTGTATGGATGGATTTCAGTACTACTTTAAAAGCACTTCATATTGTTTAACTGTTTACTTTTGTTGTGTTGAAAATACTTGAAGTTAGTCTGTCTACCAGTTGAAGTTGTGTGACAGTTTGATTTATTTAATTTACACAACAAAGATTTAAAAGCACTTCATATTGTTAAATGTTTACTTTTGTAATGAAGAAAATACTTGAAGTACAGTATGTACTGTATACCAGTTGTGGTCTGTTGAAGTGCAATAAATATGAAAAGTTCCCTGCAAATCCAAATTATTTTCTTCCTGATAGGGACACTTTGGTCCCCTAGATGGCACATTTATCTTCTAATCTGGCAGTGGGTAAGCTTTTCCTTGTCACATTTGGCTGACTGACACCACGGCTAGCCCACTGCACCGTGGTAAAAAGTAACGCAATAGTTACTTTCCCTAGTAACTAGTTACTTTTATAATGAAGTAATTCAGTTACTAACTCAGTTATTTTTTGGGATAAGTAACTAGTAACTATAACTAATTACTTTTTTAAAGTAACGTGCCCAACACTGTGAGTGAGTGCCTGTAAGGTGATGTCTATCTGTTGTGGTGGAGGTGGTGGTGGTGGTAGGGTGAAGATGATGGCGGTGGTGAAGAAGGAGGTGTGTGTGTTTTACCTGTCGAAGGTGACACCCTTGCCCACCAGCAGCAGTGGAGCGTTTGCTGTTGGGGCAACTGTTGTAATGCACCTCCAGGAAGACAGGGGGCTCCTCTGAGCCTTTAGGACACACTTAGGAACACCCCCGTTTTCAGCTCCTCGATCCACTCCAGAGGCCTGGGAGAGGGGCGTTACAAGTTTGCACACACACACAAAGGTTGGTCAACACACACACACACAAACAGAGACGCGTACACACACACTCACACCTTTTATGGACGGTGACTCGGTCAGCGTACGGCGCCAGTTTGTGCTGGGTGGTGTCAGCGAACACGGTCGGAGTGATGTGATTGGCTGGAGCCTCCATGAGGAAGCGGGCCAGGTTCTGTCCTTCAGCACAGCAGCCCCTTCTGCCACCCCGCAGAGTCCACACTGTGACATCACACATGGAATACTCTGAGTGAGTGAGTGAGTGAGTCTTCTCTCTCATCCCACGCCTCAGTACAGTGAACACAAAGAATAAAACACTGGACAGAATTGTGTTTTGAGAACAGCAGGTTCCAGCAGGTGAAAGAGACACTTGGTTAAACACAAGAGCAGCTAACACAAATGGTTATGTACTACGCAGAACTAGGCTTGTAACTGGTAAAATAATGTTTTCTTATCGTGCTGTCAAGCTGTGGAATGCTTTACCTGTTTCCATTAGGTGCTTATTAAAAACAATATTAAACAAATGCACTTTTAAAGAACATTGGAAGTAAAGTATGGCTTAGTATGATTATGTAAAGTGGGGGTATAGGTATTTGTCAAGGTACATTAAGCATAGGAAATTGTGTTCTAATATTTGTATTGACAATGTACTACTATATTATTTAGGTAGCCCCTCGGCCCCGAGCCTGGTGGAGTGGAGAGGAAAACAACTACCCATACGCCGAAGAAGAATTTAGGTCATCTGAATTGAAGACCACTATTATTATATGTTTATGGTATACTGGAGTGGATGTATTGTAACTAGATTGCAAGGTGGTACGGCATATATGCATTATTACCAATAGGTTGTGTTGTGTGTATTATACCATCAATGTGTGTGAATGTGTCGAATGTGGTTTTTTCATACTTGTTATACTGTTATTTGTATTAAATGTTTTTATGCTATGGACTCTTGGAAGAGTAGCCCAATAGGGCTAAAAGAGATCCAAATCAAATCACTGCATGTGGATGTTCCTCCTGTGTGTGTGTATCAGTGTCTCTACCTGCCATGTAGTTGTGTGGTCACTGGTCTTGTTCTTGGTCTTGAGGTCGTCGTACTCAAACAGCTCCAGAACAGCGCCCTCTGCTGCCGACTGTGCGTCACCACAGCCGTCCACTTCCACATGGCTCACCTCATGGGCCTGTTGCAGCCTGCAGCCCGCTGGAGACAAACACACACACGTCTTCCACTGATTTGACAGAGTAAACACAGGATCAATCTGGGAATCTGAATGGTTCAGCTGTTGTCCATTACCTCATGGACACCGTAGAACTCTGTTTTTACCCTTCTTCTGAGACGGGCCAGATCTGACAAGGAAACAAAGTAGACAGTTGTTAGAAGTCAAAACCCATCACATGACCCATGACCGCCATATAGAAGGTTTGTCAGATACAGACACCATTTTTATCAAAGACATTTATAGCATTTTCAATTGGCTTATGTATTAAACATTGACATTTTATATAAAACAGCCAAATAACTCATATTCTTTAATGACAACAGTTTTTAAGAAGCAGATATCAGCTGAAGCAGGAATTAACTTAACTAAGCAGCACATCACAGGTCATGTCAGTGCAGCAGACTCACAGGTTCAGCAGTTCTGTGAGTTTTCCAGACAGGTGGAACCCTGCCGCTGCCTCCTTCACATCAAGGCCATCCTCCTCCTCCTCTTTCTCACACACTCCCAACACCAGCCCCTAGCAAGGACAAACACACAGGTGGACATGCAATCTCACACACACACACACACACACACACACACAATAATGACGAGTAAAACTCCTGGCCCTGACCACTGACCACTGATTTCAGATCCCATCTGAGCTGACAACCACTTTTAACTCAAACCATCACCATTCACTCTAATACTGAATCAGTAGGGCTGTGAGACACATCAGTACATTTAAATGGACTGACTTACATAGCACCTTATTCGCTAAGCGATTTACAATGGCCTCTCATTCACCCATTGACACACTAAATCTGCAAAGCTTCCTGCAAAATACAAAACACATTTCTTTATTAAATCACACTAATCCTAAAATATTACACGTTAATGTTCGTAATGCATTCAATCAAATATGACAACTTGCATACCTGCTGCTACGCCAAACACAGAAGCACACCGCTGCCGACACCGTTCAGTGAAACGCTGCAACGCGGCTTCAACATAGGACCCGGGGAACATAGGCATGACCCCCGCGGCTTCAACACAGGACCCGGGGAACATAGGGATGACCCCCGCGGCTTCAACATAGGACCCGGGGAACATAGGCATGACCCCCGCGGCTTCAACATAGGACCCGGGGAACATAGGGATGACCCCCGCGGCTTCAACATAGGACCCGGGGAACATAGGGATGACCCCCGCGGCTTCAACCAAGCGCTGAAAAACAAAGCGCCTTATTGGCTGACACAGTTTACACACCATTAAAATAAGGTCCATTAAAAAGATTTGCTTACCAAACATTTCCGACACGAGCCTGTGAACAGGTGCGCACCTGCCTGTTCCTCTCGGTCTCATCTACTAACCCTCTCTCTTCTTATTCTTTCTATTAGATTGGCGGTTGGTGTCACACAACGAGGGAGACCGAGACCGGAGTGGGGAAAAAGATTTAACTAAAATATGTATTACTTACCTCAAGGTTCAAAGTAACTTTTTAACATATTATGTTAAATGGAGCGTGTCAATCAGTACATCAGTGGTGTGTGTATGGATGAGTGGAATATGTAGTGAAAGCCGTGTTGTCAGTGTAAACCTAAAATGCCACATGAAGCCACAACAAAACAGAATAGCGAGCGTGGAGCAAGAAGGGCCGCAGGACTGGAGAAGCAGGGCTTCTGTCTGCAGCCACTGGAGCCTCAGCAGGTGCGGCTGGTCAGGCCTAATGAGACCAGGTGATCTATCAGATATCAGCAGGTGTGGCTGGTCAGGCCTAATGAGACCAGGTGTTCCTTCTCCAACCTGTAGAGGGCAGCAAATAGAGGCCACACACCAAAACAACCAGCATCCATGACAGTTGGCAACCAACTTGAGGCGCATTACCGCCACCTACCGGACTGTGGCTGTGTTCGGAATGGCATACAAGCATACTACTCATACTATGAAGTAGATTTAAGTATGCGAGAGCGTTCACACTGTACAGTGTGTGAGATTTGAGTATGCGAGAAATGTAGTGTTTATGTTACGGTACATGTGGGAATACGGTACATGTGGGGAAAACTAGGGTTAGGATTGGGTGCTACGTCGACTTGGTACATGCTGGTTTCTTCTATTCTTTACATCATCTACTTTCACTCACTGTCCCTTCAGTAAAACATACATGAAAAGAACAGACATGGGTTTCATTTGATTTCAGGAATATAATTAAACAGCAAACCCTTTTTATTTTATTTTATTTGTAGAGATTGTTACAAAGATTATTCCCAGTGGTCTTAAGTCCCTTAAACATTCAACATAAGATATCCAAGAAGTTGTAATATGACATCTGATGTGACATCACCCGTCTACATCTTCCCTGCGTTGTGGACACTTCTGTGGCGTATGAGATTACTCAGGAAGGAGAAACTCTTTCCGCACAGCTTGCACTTGAACGGCCTCTCCTTGGTGTGAACAGTCTGGTGTTTCTTCACGTAGTTTGCCTCAGCGAAACGCTTCCCACAGGTGGGGCAGCTGTAGGGTCTGTCACTGTCCCCCCGGGCCCTGGCCTCGGGCCTGACCGGGCCCTGCAGCCCAGAGGTGTTGGTGTCTGAACAGCCTCTGGCCGCGGCGGCGGCGTTGGGGTACAGTGTGTTATAGCAGGCCTGGTACCTCTGGTGTTCATGTGTGGTGTTCAGGTAGCCGTGAGGAAGGTGTGTCAGCTGAGGAAGAGGAGGAGCAGCTCCTCTATCCCAGGAGGCGCTGAGCGTCTGAGACAACGAAGGAGACGACACGTTTCCACCGCTGCTGCTGCTGCTGCGGTTTTCCACTCTGTGTATCGGCAGACCGACCGGGTCGACGGTTGGTTCTGTCGGGTCGACGTCGTAGGAACACGACGGCACGTCCCTCTGCTGGCTGGAGCCCTCTGAGGTAACCATGGTAACCCTCCTGTTGTCTTTGAGAACGTCTGGGTCCAGGTCCTCCAGCCTCCCGGGCCAGTGGTGTTCTGTGTGGTTGGGTTCTGGCTCCTGGCGGTAGAGGAGGTTCTCCTGAGGGGTGCGGCTCCAGGTTTTAGGTCCAGCATCAGAGGACAAGTCCTGCCCGTTGTTAGCTGTTGACATCAGACCTCCAAAGGGAGACAGAATATGTGTGGAGTCATCAACACACACGTTACACGTTACACCCACACAACATAAACCCTAACCTTGTATGTGTGTAAACTGTGTGTCACTGCTGCTCAGCTGAAGTGTGCATCGTCAGACTGTCATTGGCATTACTGGACTGTGGTTGTCTAGAGTTAGGGTTACTGGACTGTGGTTGTCTAGAGTTAGGGTTACTGGACTGTGGTTGTCTAGGGTTACTGGACTGTGGTTGTCTAGGGTTAGGGTTACTGGACTGTGGTTGTCTAGGGTTAGGGTTACTGGACTGTGGTTCTCTAGCGGTCAGTGTTTGTGTCGCCCTGAAGCAGCAACAATACTTACTCTGACCGTGCTGGTCGCTGGTGCCTGTGACCTCCTCCTGCTCCTCCTGCTCCTCCTCCTCCTCCTCCTGCTCCTCCTGCTCCTCCTTGATGACGCTGTCCTCACCTCCTGGCCTGCCACCATCTGCAGACTGCAACACACACATAGGGTTACACTGCAACACACACACACAGGGTTACACTGCAACACACACACAGGGTTACACTGCAACACACACACACACAGGGTTACACTGCAACACACACACAGGGTTACACTGCAACACACACACATAGGGTTACACTGCAACACACACACATAGGGTTACACTGCAACACACACCTCGCCAGGGTACTGTCTTGCTGGCACTTTCAATAATGTTAGATAATGTTAGGGTTAGGGTATCCAGGGTTATGGTTATGGTTATGGTATAACATGTAACATGTTTTTAGGGTTAGGGTTATATAAACAATAACATGTTTTTAGGGTTAGGGTTATATAAACAATAACATGTTTTTAGGGTTAGGGTTAGTTGTGATGTAGTCTTACTTGTCTCTTCTCTGTGGCCTGGGTCGGGGTCTCCTCCCATCCCTCCTCCTTCACCTGCAGGGGCGGGCTCAGCACTTCTGTAGACTAACAAACAGGTGTTATATATATGTATGTAACGCGTAAGTACAGACTAACAAACAGGTGTTATATATATATATGTATGTAACGCGTAAGTACAGACTAACAAACAGGTGTTATATATATATATACATATGTAACGCGTACGTACAGACTAACAAACAGGTGATATGTAACGCGTACGTACAGACCAACAAACAGGTGATATATATATATATGTAACGCGTACGTACAGACTAACAGACAGGTGATATATATATATATGTAACGCGTATGTACAGACTAACAAACAGGTGATATGTAACGCGTACGTACAGACTAACAGACAGGTGATATGTAACGCGTACGTACAGACTAACAAACAGGTGATATGTAACAAACAGGTGATATGTAACACACAGGTGATATGTAACAAACAGGTGATATGTAACAAACAGGTGATATGTAACGCGTACGTACAGACTAACAAACAGGTGATATGTAACGCGTACGTACAGACTAACAAACAGGTGATATGTAACACGTACGTACAGACTAACAAACAGGTGTTATATATATATGTAACGCGTACGTACAGTAACAAACAGGTGATATGTAACAAACAGGTGATATGTAACGCGTACGTACAGACTAACAAACAGGTGATATGTAAAAAGCAGCTGTCAAAGTGCTGGATCACATTGTAGAACTCATTCCCCCAGGATGCCCAGCACTACTATGACTGAATCAGACTGTTTGTTTGGGTTTGTTGGTTCTGAGGTTGGTTCTTAAAGGGAACCCTGGTTATTAAGACATGTTGGGTTAGGGTTAGGGTTAGGGTTAGGGTTAGGGTTAGGGTTAGGGTTAGGGTTAGGGTTAGGGTTAGGGTTAGGGTTAGGGTTAGGGTTAGGGTTAGGGTTAGGGTTAGGGTTAGGGTTGGCTTTATGCTACATAAACATGAGGCTAGTTGTATCGGGGGGGGGGTACACAGCCTTGGACTATGTTTCATCTTAGTGGCACAAATGAACCCTAACACTCTCGATAGACTAAATAGAACTAAAACGGTGGACACCGACTGAATAACTGAGGGGGGAGACAGGTGTGGAACAATGTGGAACAATTCTAACATTTAATACATACAGTATTAATTCGCTAAACTAGTAGAATTACACAGTAACACAAAAACGTCAAGGCCTCTTTGTTGAACACACACACACAGTACTCTCAGACGAGGGTTAGGGTTATTATATTAATAGAAAATAACAAACTGGGCAACCTGAAGGGTGAACTAGTAATAATAATGACATATGTACTGACTCCTATTTGAACTGATTCTAATTCCTACTCTTCTTATAGCTAGTATTATTAAATATCTGACTTTACATTTTTTTACATATACATTTTTAGCATTTAGCAGACGTCTTATTCCAAAGCGACTTACAATCAATACATTTGACTAAGCAAGTGAATCATCAGTCCACCAGTCGTAGCAGGAAGAGTACTCCAGCTCAGGCCCGGGGCCACTGATAGAAGGAAAAACCTTCTTCTAAACTTTTTTTTTTTTTACACTGGAGAAACAGAGAAACAGAGAAACAGAGAAACAGCACAAGGGGGCAATAGAAGTGTTTAGGGACACAGTAGGGGGAGACAGCGGGTGTCTTCAGGACTTCTAGCTAGTATTAACTGTTGTTAGTATGCCTTGTCTTTAAAGTGCTGATGTGTGTGGAGTTGAATTAAGATACTCAATATCCCAAACTATTTGTAGAGAAATAGACACAACGGAAAAATCCTTTGTTAAAATATCATTTTTCTTTATTGGATGATAACAAGTGTGTAATGTGCATCCATACAGCTGCAATCCATCCACACAACCCGAACCCAGTGAGGATCTCATCATGTCTGACCCGCAATAAACAACTACAACTAAAAGTGTGACAACTAATGGAGATGTCAAAGTGATGTCAAAGTGATGTCAAAGTACTTTCTCATAAAAAGATTATGCTGAAAAGCCACTACAGAAATGAAATGAAAAAGAAATGGACAGATAAGACTGCAAGACATAAGACCCATATAAGACTGCAAGACAAAACACAATGTGAGAAACAGCTTCAAACAGGGAAACAACAGGCAATCTGGCAACAACATCAACACTGAGTGATTCCACATGACCCCTAGCCCAGGTCACATGACCCCTAGCCCAGGTCACATGACCCCTAGCCCATGTCACATGACCCCTAGCCCATGTCACATGACCCCTAGCCCATGTCACATGACCCCTAGCCCATGTCACATGACCCCTAGCCCATGTCACATGACCCCTAGCCCATGTCACATGACCCCTAGCCCATGTCACATGACCCCTAGCCCATGTCACATGACCCCTAGCCCAGGTCACATGACCCCTAGCCCATGTCACATGACCCCTAACCCATGTCACATGACCCCTAGCCCATGTCACATGACCCCTAGCCCATGTCACATGACCCCTAGCCCATGTCACATGACCCCTAGCCCATGTCACATGACCCCTAGCCCATGTCACATGACCCCTAGCCCATGTCACATGACCCCTAGCCCATGTCACATGACCCCTAGCCCAGGTCACATGACCCCTAGCTCAGGTCACATGACCCCTAGCCCATGTCACATGACCCCTAGCCCATGTCACATGACCCCTAGCCCAGGTCACATGACCCATAGCCCAGGTCACAGGTCCATCAGATGGGATGGTGCTTCTGCTGGTGGATCTTCAAGTAGCTTCGCTCTGCAAACCTTTTCCCACAGGCTGAGCAGACGAACGGCCTCTCCCCGGTGTGGACCTTCATGTGCATCTTCAGCTGGTGCAGGTGGGAGAAGCGCTTCTCACACTGGGTGCAGCTGAAGGGCTTCTCCCCGGTGTGGACCCTCTGGTGCCTCTTCAGGTTGCCAGACTGGGCGAAGCTCATGCGACAGTGGGCGCAGCTGAAGGGCTTCTCCCCGGTGTGAACCCTCTGGTGGATCTCCACCTTCTTGGGGCAGCTGAAGCCTTTGCCGCAGAGCGTGCAGCGGAAGCGTTTCTCTTTGCAGCCGGTGTCTCCCGCAGCCCTGGTCACATGACACTGGTCACTGGCTCTGTCGCCGGAGGTAAAGATGGGGTCTAGAAGCCCGCCGTGGTCGCGTACCTCCACAGTCCTCGACGCAGAGTTCTGATCCCTCGTAAGAGCGCGTAAGGGGGAGTGGGTGGTCAGGTCGGAACACGACATCTCCAGGCATTCTCTGTAATCTAAGAGGTCGCCACCGTCTCTCACACGAGTCTCGGCACCCCAGGACATGAGGGGAGCGTCGGCTTCCACTTTCACAGTCACCTCCTCCGCGGCCCCGAGCCCCTCAGTGTGTCTCTCTGAGCAGGACGCCTGATCGCCAAACTCTAACGCCTCTCCGGCACGCCTGGACAGAGCAGACGGGCTGGCGGTTTGGTAACATAAATACTCAGCGTCAGGGTTAGGGTTAACCCTGCCCAGTCTCTCTGCCTCTGCCCGCTGCTGGACTCTGTGGGTTAAAGGCAAAGTCTCAGTTTGTGTCTCTGTCTTGAGGACGGCGTCCATTCCACTGACCTCCGTAACGCAGCGTCTGGTCCAGGCCGGTGGCGCGGCGAGGTCCTCCGTGGCACTAGGGGGCGCTGTAGCCTGCAGCTGACCCTCCTCTGAGTCAGAACGCCCCTGCTTGACGAGAGACGACCCAGAGTCATCAGCATCTGCAGTCTGACAAGACGAGAGGAGGGGAAAGTCTGGGTTACTCTGTCACAGCACAAACACCTAACCCTTATTCAACCACTCAGCTCACGGTTAATCAGCCATCTTCCATTCAGCAGAGTTTTATCAGTCAATGTCCTTGAGAAAGTGGAACTCTAACCTCCTCAATGGTGATGATGCCTTGGCTTGGGTTAGAGAGGCGTGCCTCATCCTTCCACACGCTGGCCCTGGGAACGTCCCCTAGGAGAGAGAAGATCATTAGTGTCATGGGACTGGAATTCCTCTCATGACATCTTTTTTTATGTAATTAATGTATTTAAAATCATAGGCCAACACATAATAATGCAAACTACTTGTAGGCCTAACATTTTCTGGATAAGCAGTTCATGTATACTTTGAGTGGAAGGAATCAAAGAATCCTACTAATCAACATTAAAAAGTAAAGTGTTGTTGAGATGTGCTCCAGGGTTGGGGTTAGGGTTCCTACCTTTAACAGTAGTGATGTTGGGACGGTTTGCCAGGGTACGCTCCCGCATGGTCCTCTCTGCGCGCTCCCGCATGGTCCTCTCTGCGCGCTCCCGCGCCGTCTTCAGCTCCAGGAGCTGCAGTTTCCTCCTCAGGCTTCGGTTTTCTTTCTGACTCTGGGAGATCTGGGTTATTATCTCGTTCTCTCTGTCTATAGATAGTCTGTTATGTAGGTTATCTACGTGTTTATCCACCAGCCTGCAGATCTCTGCTACTGCTGCGTTGGCCAGAACCTCCATGACGGAGGCGACCTGAGCCTGGAGAGACATAGTATGTGTATTACAGCTCGCCATGCTCATCCTAACCTAGAACAACCCTAACCCTATACGACCTGGTCCTCTATGACCTAACTCTAACCCTAACTCTAACCCTATACGACCTGGTCCTCTATGACCTAACCGTAACTCTAACCCTATACGACCTGGTCCTCTATGACCTAACCCTAACCCTAACTCTAACTCTAACCCTATACGACCTGGTCCTCTATGACCTAACCCTAACTCTAACTCTAACCCTATACGACCTGGTCCTCTATGACCTAACTCTAACTCTAACCCTATAGGACCTGGTCCTCTATGACCTAACCCTAACTCTAACTCTAACCCTATAACTAAACCTAAACCTCTATAAGGCGACCTGAGCCTGGAGAGACACACAGCTCGTCACGACCAGGACCTCTTCTACAGCTAGAACATACATATATATATAACCCTGACTAACCACTCATACATATATATATACTATATATCCTACCACCTATATATATATATAACAGACGACCAGGACCTCAGTAGTGATGCTATAAGGAGAAAGTCGTCATATCACAAAGTCCAGTGAGGTTATCTATGGATATCTACATCTAGACAGAGCATATCTATATATCTATATATCTAACCCTATAACCCTACCATATCTAGATGATTTAACTATATAACCCTAACAGACAGAGCATATATATATATATATCTAACCCTATAACCCTACCATATCTAGATGATTTAACTATATAACCCTAACAGACAGAGCATATATATCTATCTAACTAACCATATCTAGAGGATCGAGGTCAGATAGCTGAGAGATGATTTATCGTGTAGAATCAGAACAACCAAGCCGAAACTGCCTCTGTATCTACTGTTTACTTCCGTTCATTCTGTGGTGTTTCGTTGCTTCGGCAGCTCTCTGGGTGAGGGTGAGGGTTAGCGCCCTCGCCTGGCCTGGCGGAGCTTCGGCAGCTCTCTGGGTGAGGGTTAGGGTTAGCGCCCTCGCCTGGCCTGGCGGAGTATGATACACAACAAGATGCAAAACCAGTGTCAGTGGATGAAATGGCCTGGTGGTCTAGTCTAGTGGATAGTGAGTTGGACTTGTGATCGGAAGGTTGTGAGTTCAAATCCCGCCTGAAACCACACCACTACTAGTGTGCCCTTGAGTAAGGCACTTAGCCCTCAGTTACTCCAGGGGGAATGTCCCTGTAATTCGTAATTGTAAGTCGCTTTGGATTAAAAGCGTCTGCTAAATGGCAAAATTATTAATTATTAAATTGACAAGAACACAGCAGCTTTCACAATACAAATAAATATACTATTTCATATTACATTACATATTCATTCCTCTTACAAAATATATTATTGTAACGTTACTTAATATCTAATTCCCAAACCTGGCCAGCAGGGTCCGCTCCACTGCAGAACTGCCTGAATGACACCTCATGGCAGGAATATGAGCATGAGGACCTGGAACAGTTCACGTCGTCGGTTCTGAACCACATAGTGAACTGCACCAACTCAATCACCGTGGACAAACGGGTCCGGGTCTACCCCAACACGAAGCCATGGATGACTGGGAAGGTCCAAAAACTGATCAATGAGAGGGACAACGCCTTCGCAGGGAAGGGCACACTGCTGTACAGCACCACCAGGGCTAACCTAAAGCGCGGCATCCGGGAGGCCAAGGCAGACCACAGAGAGAAGATTGAGGAATGCTTCCTGAGCAACGACTCCAGGCGGGTGTGGCAGGGGGTTCAGCACATGACAAACTTCAGAGCCAACAGGCTCACAGCCGCAGAGGACGACCCCCTGCTGCAGGAAAAGCTGAACTCCTTCTACGCCCGGTTCGACGAGGGGCGAACGGAGGTAACCACAACACAAACACCACTCTCTCCAGCTCTCAGCAGCCTCACCCTCACAGAGCATGAAGTGAGACGCGTGCTGAAGGCGGTGGACCCCAGGAAAGCCTCAGGGCCGGATGGCGTCCTGGGACGGGTGCTGAGGGACTGCGCCGACCAGCTGGCCTACCACCTCACCTACTGCATCTGCAACTGGTTCTCCAGCTGCACAGCCGCAGAGAGAAATGCGCTACAGAGAGTCGTGAGAACAGCCCAGAAGATCACCGGCGCCCCCCTCCCCTCTCTGGAAGAGCTGTACAACACACGCTGCCTCAGGAAGGCCTCCAAGATCTCCAGAGACCCATCCCACCCTGGGTACGAACACTTTGCCCGGCTGCCCTCGAACAGGCGGTACAGGACAATGGCCGCAAGGACAAACAGACTGAAGCTCAGCTTCTACCCCAGGGCCATCCAGGCCCTGAACACAGCAAAGACCTAGGTTCTGGGCCCTGGACAGTCTGGACGGATTGATGGCAGCTGCTGGATTGAAAAATCAGGTTTAGTGCTGAGGCACAAATGTGTACATTTCAAGCCTGCAAACTGCGACACTTTAAATGAATGTGCAATAACACTATGTGCAATATGACAAACCTAGTCGTCTTATCTGTACAGTATAGTATAGTGGATAGTGTACATAGCCTTTATTTATGTAAACCAGCTCCTTTCCCTTTTTTTTTTTTTTTTTTTTTTCTTAGCACCAGGGGAGCCACCCCTCCCAAATTTCGTTGTTTGGTACCTGTACTATAGTAATGACAATAAAGACCATTCATTCATTCATTGTAGCCAGCGGATTTTGATTAGAAGATGTCTCCTCCTCAACCTCTGGTTGTGACTTGTAGCGGAGCCCCGTCTACTCTCGCCCGCTAGACGCTGGTTGTGTGAATGGTCTGGCTGACTGGTAACGTCAGCTGGCTCACTATGAATTGATCAATGTTCCCATTTGCTATTAATATTGAATGATATATAGGGTTGTGTAATAAAAATGAATAGTTGAAAAGATAAATGTACAATGTACGTAGTTAGCTAGTAATTAAAAAATATGTTCATTCATATTTCAGCACATCCTCTTTATATATTGGGACCGCAGCGTTCCGATATGACACGTTAAAGTCCCATGGTGCTAGCTATGACTGCTGCCAGTGAGCCTGGAGGGTTAGGTTTAGCCTGGAGCCTGGAGGGTTAGGGTTAGCCTGGAGGGTTAGGGTTAGCCTGGAGCCTGAGGGGGTTAGGGTTAGCCTGGAGCCTGAGGGGGTTAGGGTTAGCCTGGAGCCTGAGGGGGTTAGGGTTAGCCTGGAGCCTGAGGGGGTTAGGGTTAGCCTGGAGCCTGAGGGGGTTAGGGTTAGCCTGGAGCCTGAGGGGGTTAGGGTTAGCCTGGAGCCTGGAGGGTTAGGGTTAGCCTGGAGCCTGGAGGGTTAGGGTTAGCCTGGAGCCTGGAGGGTTAGGGTTAGCCTGGAGCCTGAGGGGGTTAGGGTTAGCCTGGAGCCTGAGGGGGTTAGGGTTAGCCTGGAGCCTGAGGGGGTTAGGGTTAGCCTGGAGCCTGGAGGGTTAGGGTTAGCCTGGAGCCTGGAGGGTTAGGGTTAGCCTGGAGCCTGGAGGGTTAGGGTTAGCCTGGAGCCTGAGGGGGTTAGGGTTAGCCTGGAGCCTGAGGGGGTTAGGGTTAGCCTGGAGCCTGAGGGGGTTAGGGTTAGCCTGGAGCCTGGAGGGTTAGGGTTAGCCTGGAGCCTGAGGGGGTTAGGGTTAGCCTGGAGCCTGAGGGGGTTAGGGTTAGCCTGGAGCCTGAGGGGGTTAGGGTTAGCCTGGAGCCTGAGGGGGTTAGGGTTAGCCTGGAGCCTGAGGGGGTTAGGGTTAGCCTGGAGCCTGAGGGGGTTAGGGTTAGCCTGGAGCCTGAGGGGGTTCAGAAGATGGACGACACCCTCCGCGTGAAAATGATCAATATCATGCACGCAGCATATTACATCGCAAAGGAGGAGCTGCCTTTCACACAGTTTCCAACGCTACATGGGCTCATTAACAGGACTGGGGGCAAGCTTCCAGACTGTTCTACCTCAGACAAGGCATGTGCTAGGTATGTACAGTAGGCTACCTATTAACCCATTCACAGCATCATTATAATAATTTGTTTGAATATAGTGTTCCACACAGTCCTCATGGCCTAACAATGAAGACATAGAAAATAATGTTTGACTATACTTTTTAATTATAAAGGGTACTGTTTTTGCATGATTCAGATTCATATTGGGAATTTATGACATGGAGAGGGAGAGACAGCTGGAAAAAATCTAAAAAGCCAGCTATTACTCCATACTTATTGACGGGGCGACGGATATTTGCCGTAAATGCTCTTCCTGTCTGCAGTCCATTATACTTAGAATATGTAATTCTCATGAGACTTCAATAATCCATGTGACATTTCTTGGAATTTTATTACACATTTTCTTGCATAATATCCTCAATCAATATATTCAACCAAATGTTACTAACTACAACAGGGCAACAAGCTGAGTCGTGGTAAGAAATGATGATGGTGTCTTAAGGCTGTCAGTCAAATGAACACACACAGCCCAGAATGTAAAGGGTCAGGGTTAACCCCGTCTCCCTCCTGTTTTAACTGTAGGCACAAGCAGCTGTGAGTCAACCTGGAGATAGTAGAAATGCAAACCTTTTCTGGCATATTGTGGGACAACATTAGGGTAATTTTAGCTACATATAATCCTGTATAGCCAGCTGGAATCCTCTTCTATCACTGTCCAACATGGCTTTTTACCATTGAGACCTGTGTCCGTAACATTATGATCAGTAACATTATGACCAGTAACATTATGACCAGTAACATTATGACCAGTAACATTATGACCAGTAGCATTATGACCAGTAACAATATGATCCTGATAGAATCATTTTGTTGTGCATCTATGGGACAAAGATTTAACAATAATACAAACGTCCAATAAATGTACATTAAATATCAATCAGGATGTATTAGCCATACTTCTCAAACTCTCAAGATATCTTCAGAGACTAAATGTTTGATGCATTAACCCTACATCAAGATTATTAGTATTTTTTATTATAGCTAGATGAATCACTACCAAACAGATACATATGTCTACAACACAATTCATACAAGACTTTTCGACAGGCATAGAGTTAACTGAGAGGCACTGTTCACCAAGAGGCTGTCCCCAGCGTGACTGCTGTCTGTGTGTCTACAGCCCACAGCGTGACTGCTGTCTGTGTCTGCGCACGCTGCAGAGCTGGCTGAAGGACTGCCCACAGAGGGCGCAGGTGTAGGGCTTCTCCTGGGTGTGAACAGTTCTGTGTCTCTTCAGGTGACTAGAGGAGATGAAGCTCTTGCCGCACACTGAGCACAGGTAGCGCCGCTCCCCAGAGTGGATGAGCAGGTGCACTCTGAGGTTGTTGGGCTGGGCGAAGGCTTTGCCACAGTGCAGGCAGCTGTAGGGCCTCTGGCCCGTGTGGACGCGCTGGTGCAGCTCCAGGCTCATGACGCTGAGGAAGACGCGGCCGCAGAAGTTACACACCATGGCCTCCTTTCTCTGGGGCAGGGAGGCGGGGTTGGGGTTCACAGTCATGTCAAAGGGCACGGGGAAGCCCCCCATCTCATGGGCGCTGCAGGGGAACAGCCTGGAAGGGCTCCCGATGTCGGCCTGTGTCGAGTAGGAACAAGACGGATGCTCCGTGTCTGGGTGTGAGCCTGTCTGGAGGAACGGAGGCCCCAGCTGGCTGACCCTCTCCTGCATCAGAGCCAGCTCCAGGCCCAGGTTGTTGAGTAGTTCTGCGCTGGGCTCTGTGTCTGACGGGTCCGCGGGCCTCGGGTCGGCACCCTCCGTCTGTCTCTCCAGCTTGAGGACGTCCAGACTTTCACTGACGGTCGGCGGCTCCGTGAAACCCAGCGTGGCTTCGCTAGGTAACGTGTGCGGCGTGTCGGGTGTGTGCCGCCTCTCACTGCTGCCTGTTTCAGCGTTGGGCTCCACAGCTTCTGTCATGTAGAGAAGAGGTGAGAAGTCTTGTTACATGCAGAGTTAGACTACGGCCCAATCCCGATTCACCACTCTGGCTCCGTTTTCAACCCTAATCTCCCTTTTGCGCGTTCACGTGTAGCCGTAGTGGCGTCCCAATTCATTACTCATTTAGGGTTAGGGTTAGGGTTAGGGTTTTCCATGGCTCCAAACGGAGAAAATATTGACCCTCGTTCGATTCGGAGCCATGAGACTCCCTTCCGGCATGCATTGCGAAACATCTACAGAAATGTTCTTTTCGCTCTCGTAATACGGAAGCGAGCCTGAAATGTCATTTACTTTTTCTGGAATTACTTGTAATTAAAGACTTGAAAAAATATGATAACCATCGTATTATCTTAGTTTAATGTCATTTCAATGTATTATAGACCTTTTCTTTACAACAAGCATAACACAAAAAGATCGCTATTATGCCGCTATTGTGCCTATGCAGGAGCGCCCCATGGAAGCGTCAAGCACAGCCTTCCCATAATATAATATATTCTATAATAATATAAGGAGCGCGATTCACATCGAGATGTACATTCCTGTTTAGAAATAAAAGATTACCTGTGGCGTTTGACAGCGGATGATGATAGATAACTTCACATTAAATATGTCTATCTAACGTTAGGCTGATGTGTGCATGATAGACGCGCATGACCTATGTCCATGTTTTATTTACAGCTATGGCACGTATTAAACCAAAACAACCCGCAATCCTATCCGAGCAGTTGTTATTATGTAATATTATGAATGGGTTGTATCATTCATTTAAATGCATTATAGACCTTTTCTTTATAACAAGCACAACAACAACAAACCGCTATTATGCCGATGTGCTGTGTGTCTAACGTTACAAGCTGATTTGTGCATGACAGCCGCGCATTGACATATTTCCATGTCTGATGTCTAATGTCTGATGTAGGCTACTAATGTCATTTCAATGCATTATAGACCTTTTCTTTATAACAAGCATAACAAAATGCTTAACATAGAAAGTTCCACAGTCCAGCGCGCTCAGGACAGAGGCCAGGACACCGGAGCCAGCAGGACAGACCGGAGCACTCATATCTGCACGTTTGTCACAGGCTGACAGTCACCGTGTTCCGCTGCCCCGACGCCAGTCCCATGGAAGTGTCAAGCACAGCGCGATTTCCATTTCAGAGATGTACAATCATGTTTATTTAGAAATAAATTATGATAGGCGCGAATTTCCCCCCCTTGGTGGTATATGACGCTATATAGTTGTTATTATACCAAAACAACCGGCAATCTAATCCAAGCAGTTGTTATTACTATTATATATGTAGTTAACTAATGCAGTGGACAGCGGCTGTTTCTCCAGCGTTCCTGTCACATCGGATTTCGTAACGTCATAAAATTAAATCTGTAAGTCATGCATTTTTCCATGTTTCCCTTTGATGACATATGACGCCGTAAATGTAACTAAAGTTCAGCAGCGAAGTTGTTGCACTGTTGTCCTAAATCAGTGCAGCAGGATAGGAGCACATGTTTCTTACAGGTTAGAGCTTATTCTGTCATGGTCTGATAATGAAGCATTGTTCTTTTTTATTTGATGACTTGTTTGATCGATTGATAGCGTTCAAGTTCATTCAAGTTGTGAATGAATCGCGATGACGCGAATGACGTTTCAGTCGTGAAGGGTTGTCCCATTTCTTAAGGGAACCACTACGGCTTGTGGCTCTGTTCGGAGGCCTTGGCTCCAAAAGCGAGTGACTCCAAAACGAGCCGAAGTGGTAGAAAAGAGAATCGGGATTGGGCCTATATATCCCTAACTATCCTAACTTCGGGTTAGGGTTTTCACTTACCTACACTCCCGTCTGCCCTGATGTTCAATTCTACTTTGAAGTCCAGGTCACAATCCACTCTCTCCTTCTTTACCAGCGGCAATACAGCTTTCACTTCCTAGAAATATAAAGCCGATTTAGTGTGAATCATATCTATACCGTTGACCTTCAGCTTTGTCAAAGTTTTACCTGTGGTAGGATGTGCAATAGTGGGGTGTCCGTCTCTGCGGGTCCTCCAACATAGCCCGCCTCATTGACCACCACATCTACCGCGCCAACTGACAGGGCTGAAATGTTGAAGCACAGCAGGTTCATTGTAGGGACCATCGACACCGTCCTCGCTGCAGTAGGGTTAACCAGTAGGGTTAGGGTTAACCGTTAGGGTTAGGGTTAGGGTTAACCAGTAGGGTTAGGGTCAGGGTTAACCAGTAGGGTTAGGGTTAGGGTGAGGGTTAACCAGTAGAGTTAGGGTTAACCAGTAGGGTTAGGGTTAGGGTTAACCGTTAGGGTTAGGGTGAGGGTTAACCAGTAGGGTTAGGGTCAGGGTTAACCAGTAGGGTTAGGGTCAGGGTTAACCAGTAGGGGTAGGGTTAGGGTTAGGGTTAACCAGTAGGGTTAGGGTCAGGGTTAACCAGTAGGGTTAGGGTCAGGGTTAACCAGTAGGGTTAGGGTCAGGGTTAACCGTTAGGGTTAGGGTTAGGGTTAACCAGTAGGGTTAGGGTGAGGGTTAACCAGTAGGGTTAGGGTCAGGGTTAACCAGTAGGGTTAGGGTGAGGGTTAACCAGTAGGGTTAGGGTTAGGGTTAACCAGTAGGGTTAGGGTCAGGGTTAACCAGTAGGGTTAGGGTCAGGGTTAACCAGTAGGGTTAGGGTCAGGGTTAACCGTTAGGGTTAGGGTTAGGGTTAACCAGTAGGGTCAGGGTTAGGGTTAACCAGTAGGGTTAGGGTCAGGGTTAACCAGTAGGGTTAGGGTTAACCAGTAGGGTTAGGGTTAGGGTTAACCGTTAGGGTTAGGGTCAGGGTTAACCAGTAGGGTTAGGGTTAGGGTCAGGGTCAGGGTTAGGGTTAGGGTCATCATACCTCCCGGCGGTCTGAACTGGTCCCGGCGCAGGCGGAGGAGGTCTCGTCTCCTGAGCCTCCGTTCATAGATGCGCATCTTCATCTCCATCTCGCGTAGTTTTCGTCGTAGGACGTCGTTCTCCTCCCCGCAGAGCCTCTCCTGGTCCATCCCTAACCCTCTCTCCTGTCTCCCCTGGTCCATCCCTAACCCTCTCTCCTGTCTCCCCTGGTCCATCCCTAACCCTCTCCCCTCTCTCTCCTGGTCCATCCCTAACCCTCTCCCCTCTCTCTCCTGGTCCATCCCTAACCCTCTCTCCTGTCTCTCCTGGTCCATCCCTAACCCTCTCCCCTCTCTCTCCTGGTCTCTCTCGTGTCTCTCCTGGTCTCTCTCGTGTCTCTCCTGGTCCATCTGGGAGCGCAGCGCGGTGTATCCGTCGTCCACCAGCCTGCAGATTTGCACCACGGCTGAGTTCGCCAGAACCTCGATGATCTGAGCGATCTGCGCCTGGAAACCGACGACGTCCGCCATTACCGCCATGATCTCTGCACGATGTACCAAAGTTAACCTGATTTACTACAGTTTACATATATATATCATATATATAATGTACAAACGGCCTAATATTGACCACAATGACCGAGCGGTGCTTTATTCCAGCTAACCAGCTTTGTGTTGGAAATCTTTCTTCGTGACGTTCCGTGTGTGTCGCTTTCTGATGACGTCAATTGTTGTTAAAAAAAAACTCTGGTTTTCCCCCAGCTGACTGGCGCATCTCTCTTCATATAAACAGTTATTGATTCTTCTAGAATGCTTCATTTAATTTCGAGGAAAGGTTTTTAATATTTCACATCACACCAAGAAGCATCTCTACATCAAGATATCATTTGACAGTGATACACTAATGGCGCTTTTCCACTATCGGCCCGGCTCGGTTCGGGTCGGCACGCTTCGGCACGCTTTTGAACAGTTCTGGTTTTCCACTATACACAACAGACCAGGAACGAGTAGGAGGAGTAGGCGATAGTAGGCGATAGTAGGCGGAGTTACGCGTCATAAAAGCGCGCCATGGTGGCGACGTATATTTTCACGAGACACAACACAGCCACAACAATAGCAACATGGAGGAACTTGAAGCTATCGTATGCCTTTCCCTCGGCATGTGGTATATCATTAACCGTGGTTTTTTGGAGAGAAAGAGAAAGAGAGAGAGGAAGCTATGTACACATAATAAAGTCATGTTTTTGAACCCTTAAAACCACTGCCTTTGTGACGGGGTGTATCTTTTCATGAATCACTCTCAGCTGGATGGCTCACGTTCATTTATTGATGACTGCTGTGTAGTTGATTCACTTAGACAAATGTACAAATTGTAAGTCGCTTTGGAGAAAAGTGTCTAAATGACTTCCATGTCGGTGGTTCAACGTCGTCGTCGTCGTCGTGCTGCTTCCTGTCGTCCAGTCACCGAGACGTCGTCGCTTCCGGGCTATTTAGCTTGTCCTAGCTAGCGTCTGCTTGCAAACTTCGTATTGTCAAAGGCGAACGCTGCACCTCCAAACACAGCATCCGGGTCACGGACACACCCCGGATATACCACGTCATTAAACCCCTAGAGGGCGCAGTTTATACCTATTTTAGCTATAATTGAACATGACCTTTCTACTCCGTTACACCTTCACTTGTCTGCTTTATGAACTGTAGTATCATTGTGTGTCGTGTTATTCACGGACAAACACGGTGCCCGGAGGCACCCTTTGCGGGTTAATAACTGTGATTTACCGTGGGTTAGGATAACAATTCAAACGTGTCCGGATAGGGGAGAGGACAGGGAATCCAAAACCATTTGAATGGTGTCGATACGACACTCTCATCACGGTCGACACAGCGCGGAGCGAATTCCCTGGTAAAACGTTTCTCTCCCCCCCGCTGTCAACGGGAGTTTCATCCAGCTGGCGCGGTGCTGCGAGCAGCAGCGGGTGAACTCCCGGTTCATTGAGTTTACGGTTAAAAGCATATCTTCTCGGGGTGTCAGCGCGGTGGTTAAGGGCTCAAAATGACCGTAGACAGATGGTGAAGTTAGCAAAGGAGTATTGTGTTTGTACCACCTCCACAGCCGGTGTTATTCACGGGCAAAGACGGTGCATAATAGCGATTTTTGTGTTATGCTTGTTGTAAATAAAAGTTCTATGATGCATTGAAATGACATTAAACTAAGATAATACGATGGTCAGCATAATTTTTCGAATCTTTATTAATAAGCTATTACAGAAACTGTAGTGACATTTTCCAAGAGCGAATGTGGTATTTAAAGATGGCGGTTAGCGAAGAAATCTATGAACATGGGATGACGATTTCCATTGACCAATCAACGGTGTGCAGCGTCACACGTCACACGCAGCCTGGCAAAAAGGTTCCGGGTCTCAAAAAAGGTTCCTGCCCTCGATGGGTAGCTAAAGAAGCGACCCGACCCGACCCGACCCAGGCCGACAAATGGAAAAGCGCCAAAGAAGCAGGCCAGCCCGGGCTGACCCGGGTCAGCCCTCTAGTGGAAAAGCCCCATAAGTCCACATTACATTTAAGTCATTCGGCAGACACACAGACAGAGCATTGAACCCAGGTAATGTGAAAGACACCGTACATCCGTCCTACTTCCTGATGTGGACACTCTGGTGCCGGACCAGGTTCCCCAGTACAGAGAAGCTCTTCCCGCACTGCGTGCAGCTGAACGGCCGCTCCCCGGTGTGCACGCTCTGGTGCACCTTCAGGCTGCAGGCCTGGGAGAACCTCTTCCCACACAGGCCGCAGGTGTAGCGCTTCTCCCCCGTGTGGACGCTCATGTGCCTCTTGATGTGGCTGGACTGAGAGAAGCGTTTGCCACACTGGGCGCAGCTGAAGGGCTTCTCCCCGCTGTGGACCCGCTGGTGTGTCTTGAGCTGATGCAGGTGCAGGAACTGCTTCCTGCACTGGGCGCAGCTGAACAGTCTGGTCCCTGCGTGGGACCTCTGGTGGACTACGAGGTCTCTGTAGTTGGTGAACAGCCTCCCACACGGCTGGCAGTGGAGCCGTCTCTCCGGGAGGGTCCTGCGCTGAGCCGTGTGTGCCAGGCTGCTGTAGCCCCCCCCGCCGGGGTACGGGTACGAGGGCAGCCCCTCCCCTCCGCCGTCTTGGTGCATGGCTATCCCGGCCACTGGGCCCGCCTCCTCTGGCGGGGAGAAGAGTTCCTCAAACGAGGACTCTGATCGGCTCTTGTGGCACTCTGTTGAGTCCCCCTCTCCCAGCAGGTCGCCGTGGGAACAGAGGGTAGTGCAGTCGTCGCCCATCTGCTCCCCCCCGGCCTGGCACACCCCGAACGTCTTCCCTTTGGCCCAGGCGGAGTGAAACCCGTCCCCGGATCCTCCGGCCTCCAGTTTCCAATCCAACGAGGCCAGGGAAGACAGGCTGCTGTCCATGCCACTCTGGATCAAAGGCAGCTCTGCAGGAAGAGACTTGGCCGGTTTCCCCACAGAAGGGTCAGAATAAGAGCAGGACTGACGGACTCCACCTCTATTGCTAGGGTCAGGGCCATACAGAAGGCAGGTCTGGCCTGCGGTGTCTGAGAGTCTGGCTCCTGGCTGGGGGTCCCCAGGGTTGAGTCTGGCTCCTGGCTGGGGGTCCCCAGGGTTGAGTCTGGCTCCTGGCTGGGGGTCCCCAGCGTTGAGTCTGGCTCCTGGCTGGGGGTCCCCAGCGTTGAGTCTGGCTCCTGGCTGGGGGTCCCCAGGGTTGGGCAGTGTGATGTCCCGCAGCCCCTCAAACACCTCAGCTGGCTCTACGTTCAGGTCTGTTTCACTATCAGCAAAGTGACACTGAGACGCCACGACTGTGGACAAGAAATATAATAAAGAAGATCACCATAAACAAACATGCTTTACTTAATGGAGCATCAGATTCACCCTAACCCTAACTCTAACTCTGACTTACCCTTCCTGTCCTGTGTGTTACAGCCTCTCAGGTCCTCTTCAACCTTCTCCTCCTTGATAAGAACGACTCCAGGATCACTGTGGACGATCTGACAGACTGACAGAATCACCTCACTGTATATTCATTACATATATATATATATATATTCATCACATTTACACATTTACACATTTAGACATTTAGCAGACGCCTTTATCTAAAGCGACTTACAAGAAATACATTTGACTAACTAAGTAAATAACTAAATCTGATATCAACTATATATGATACACTGATATAGATTTAGTTATTTACTTAGTTAGTCAAATGTATTTCTTGTAAGTCGCTTATTATCAGTAAATATCAGTATATCATATATATATATCCTCAATTATTCCAGACATTGCCAATATAAATAACTAGGTTAGGGTAACGGACATGTTACTTACAGGGGAGAAGTTACAGCCCAAGTCCCCCAGAAGCATGGAGCCTCCAGGAGCAGCAGGGTGTCCTCTGACAGGATCTGCTGCTGAGGAAGAGGAAGAGGGTTAGGAGGGTTTGACAGAGGAAGAGGGTTAGGGTTAGGGTTAGGGTTAGGAGGGTTTGACAGAGGAAGAGGAAGAGGAAGAGGGTTAGGAGGGTTTGACAGAGGAAGAGGGAGAGGGTTAGGGTTAGGGTTAGGAGGGTTTGACAGAGGAAGAGGGTTAGGGTTAGGGTTAGGAGGGTTTGACAGAGGAAGAGGAAGAGGGTTAGGGTTAGGGTTAGGAGGGTTTGACAGAGGAAGAGGAAGAGGGTTAGGGTTAGGGTTAGGAGGGTTTGACAGAGGAAGAGGAAGAGGGTTAGGGTTAGGAGGGTTTGACAGAGGAAGAGGAAGAGGGTTAGGGTTAGGGTTAGGAGGGTTTGACAGAGGAAGAGGAAGAGGGTTAGGGTTAGGAGGGTTTGACAGAGGAAGAGGAAGAGGGTTAGGGTTAGGGTTAGGAGGGTTTGACAGAGGAAGAGGAAGAGGGTTAGGGTTAGGAGGGTTTGACAGAGGAAGAGGAAGAGGGTTAGGAGGGTTTGACAGAGGAAGAGGAGGGTGTGACAGATGAACACATCTGTATCAATGTCCGACTTCAACATAGTAGTTTACCTGTCGCGGCGGCACAGATGCTTTTGTTGACAGTGTCTCCTAGCGAGGGAAGCTCTCTCAGTCGCAGGGTCCTCTTCAGGGACATGTTCTCTGCCTGGGTCCGGGACATCTCCAGGGTCTTCAGGGACATGTTCTCTGTCTGGGTCCGGGACATCTCCAGGGTCTTCTTCAGGGACATGTTCTCTGTCTGGGTCCGGGACATCTCCAGGGTCTTCAGAGCCATGTTCTCTGCCTGGGTCCGGGACATCTCCAGGGTCTTCAGAGCCATGTTCTCTGCCTGGGTCCGGGACATCTCCAGGGTCTTCTTCAGGGACATGTTCTCTGTCTGGGTCCGGGACATCTCCAGGGTCTTCAGGGACATGTTCTCTGTCTGGGTCCGGGACATCTCCAGGGTCTTCTTCAGGGACATGTTCTCTGCCTGGGTCCGGGACATCTCCAGGGTCCTCTTCAGGGACAGGTTCTCTGTCTGGGTCCTGTGTATCTCCAGCCGCAGCTCGGCGTATCCGTCGTCCACCAGCCTGCAGATCTCGGCCACAGCAGCGTTGGCCAACACCTCCATGACGGAGGCCAGCTGCGAGTGGAAATTGACACAATTCTCCATTCTAGGATTTCATTTCAAACCTTTATTTAAAACTCGATAGGCACTGAGGTCACCCTCATTTACAGTGACGTCGAGTGTACAATAGAACAGTGAGCAAGACAGGATTAAAAATAAAAAAATTAAAAAATAAAAACAATCGGTAGAAGACAGTCTTTGCAGCAGGAGTTGGCAGGTGGAGGCAGAGGGGAGGACCTCCAGGTGGAGGCAGAGGGGAGGACCTCCAGAGGAGAGTTTGCTGCAGAGTGTTCCAGGGTTTGGGTCTGAACGCGCATACGGAACCCGGAGAGAAAGCCAACTGTTAGATCTGGTCACATAAAGACTCCAGTCCAATAAAGATGAGATATCAGGAGGAAGCTTGTTGCCACAGATGGGGTTAGGGTTAGGGTTCCAGGGTTAGGTCCAGTGGTCACTGCGCCTCAGAGAAAGAGAGGGCCAGCCGTAGGGTTATTCTGGTTATTCTGGTTATTCTGAGTCTATCTAACCCTAGCCCTTTAGTCTATAAACTGAGTCCAGTCGTTTCAATGTAGATGAGGCTGTATGCCTGTAGTTAACATCACCGTCTCATATAGATCATATTAAACCCTAAATATATAGATCATATTAAACCCTAACATACATATATATATAGATCATATTAAACCCTAACATACATATATATATATATATATAGATCTATATGCCTGTAGTTAACATCACCGGTCTAAACGGCTCAGGGTTAAGGTTCTTTACCACAGAGGATCGGAGCGTAGAGCAGAGATATGCTGTTGTTATTACGGAGCGTTAGTCTGAGTTGATCCAACAAGGTGAAGTGAAACACTTTGACCTAATAAACCTTTTTCCTTTTCTCACACTAAGATATATAACATATATATCTAACATATAATCTGAATATCCACAGTTTACTTCCGGGAAGGAAATATTCTTCTTCTTCTTCTTCTTCTTCTTCTTTAGGGTTTAACGGCAGTTTGCATCCTTACCGTTGTTCTACTGCCACCTGCTGGATGCAGCCAACTCCTTGGGCCTCATTTATAACCACATGAGGGCGCCATCATCACGCCACATAGCGGGCCTCTCTTCAATATTCGACTGAATTAAAATAATGAAAAGTGTTGACATGCACTCCTCAATGTGTAAATAATGTGTAAATCCCACACAGTTGGTTGTCTAGCTAACCAGCTAGATATCTCAGTGAAGTTAGTTAGTCCGCCTTTGGTTTGGTGGCGGAACAATCCGTCTGTGTTGGAGCAAGGGAAGGGGGACGCGTTTGGGAGGGGGACGTGTTTGGGAGGGGGACGTGTTTGGGAGGGGGACGTGTTTGCGAACGGACAAGGCTTGTTGTTAAGAGACGTTGCTAA
>NW_027662678.1:30000-33439 GCF_963989245.1 Nansenia antarctica | reverse complement strand
TAATCCCCCCCCACCCCTCCCTCCACCCTCCCTCCACCCCCGCCCCCCCCCCCCCCCCCCCCACCCCACCCAGCTCCTACAAGCTTATCACCTTACACGTGCAATTTAGCCCCGTTTTATAGAGGATTTAACCCCCGTAGCTCCACCTGAGAGAGTTAGGATGATAATAGTTATTAGAGGGAATGAGAATCGCTCTGCTTAACCTTAATGGCCTCCTTGAGGACTTACCACGAGTGTGAGGGAGGGAGACCCCCTCCTGTGAGGCCGGCGTAGACGTGGAGGTCTTCTGGTCTGCTCTGACATCATACTTGTTGTCTACTTTGAGAGAGAGAGAGGGGGGGGGGAGAGGGGGGGGGGAGAGGGGGGGGAGAGAGAGAGAGAGGGAGAGAGAGAGAGAGACACAGAGACAGAGAGAGGGAGAGAGCGAGAGACAGAGAGCAAGAGAGAGAGGGAGAGATAGAGAGACAGAGCGAGAGAGAGGGAGAGTGAGAGAGAGTGAGAGAGGGTTAGAGACAGATAGAGAGACAGAGAGAGAGACAGAGAGAGAGAGGGTGAGGGAGAGAGAGAGAGAGAGGGACACAGAGACAGAGAGAGGGAGAGAGGGAGAGACAGAGAGCAAGAGAGCAAGAGAGAGAGGGAGAGAGAGAGAGAGGGGGACACAGAGACAGAGAGAGGGAGAGAGGGACTGACAGAGAGCAAGAGAGAGAGGGAGAGATAGAGAGAGAGGGTTAGAGACAGGTAGAGAGACAGAGAGAGAGACAGAGAGAGAGAGTGAAAGAGAGCGAGATAGAGAGAGTGTGTTGGGACTGACTCCGTGCCCCCCAGGCCTCTGCAGGGGCGTTAGCAGGGAGGGCTGTTAGACTGGTGAACCTGGGTCAGGGGCTAACCCCGGGCTATACTGCTTAATATAGATCATTATCTGTCTTCCCGCCCGAGTCATTACCATTATAATTATCACCATTATCAAGGCCCTAGTTCTGAATCCCGGGCACGCTCTTTGTTTCCAAATTGACAATATGTATTCCCCTGGTAACTCTCACTCCGGTTTGTATTTACATAACAAACACACAGTGTGGCTGGCTATGGCTATGGGAAGCTAAAGAACTCTCTCTGCAATTACGCTAATGCTATTACTACTGCCTGCTTGCCTTGGACTTTATCAAAGCAAGCCCTTTGCAGATTCTGTCAAGTATGAAGATGGGATGATGTGTCTTTTGAAACGGTGTAATCATAAATATTTCAGGCACTCGAAAAAGAAAAGTACTTGAGAAAAAAACTCGGATGTCGAGTGCAATACGTCGACTCCGGTCGTCCTTCAGTCGAAACAAAAGGAGGGAAAATAGTTGAGCGGGAGAGAGATAGAGGAAAGAGTTGATATGAACGGCGTAGCTTCTCTTCGAGAGCCTAGTTCCCTCGCCGCGGCCCGCCGGATTTTTTGTTTCGTCAACAGTGGGGATAAGCTGTTGATAGCAATTAGAAATTAGGCTCTCTCTGATAGCCAAGGATTGTGGCAAAACAAAAACCCCAAGCATAGAAACGAGAAGGAGGGAGGGAGGGTTTAGGAGTGGGAGGGGCGCGGGGGGGGGAAAGTGTCGTGTAACTTTCTTTTTTCTTTTCTTGGCTGATACATGAGCACAATTTGTCCTTCAGTGCTTATCGCTCTCAGCGTTAATGAGCCCTGGCAAGTTGTAACAATGCTTGCAGCTGGAGCTGGAGAGGTTGGCTTCATCACGCAGCCATGGGAAGAACAATCAGGGAACATGGAAGGTGTGGGATGGGTCTACTCATGTTGAGAGAGGAGGGAGGTGCTCTCTCTCTGTGTGTGTGTGTGTGTGTGTGTGTGTGTGTGTGAGGGGGTGTGTGTGTGAGAGAGAGAGCAGGAGAGAGAGGGAGAGTGGGAGAGGGAGAGGGAGAGGGAGAGAGGGTAGGAGAGAGAGAGGGAGAGAGAGATAGAGTAGGAGAGAGAGAGAGAGAGAGGGAGTGAAAGAGAGAGAGAGAGAGGGAGGGAGTGATAGAGTAGGAGAGAGAGAGAGAGTGAGGAAGAGAGAGGGAGTGAGGAAGAGAGAGAGGGAGAGAGAGAGAAAGTGAGAGAGAGAGAGAGTGATAGAGTGTACATGTTGTGTTCTCTGTCTAGTGTGTGTTAGTGCCAGGCTGTGTAAAGGCCTGTGTGTGTGTAAAGGCCTGTGTGTGTGTGTGTGTGTGTGTGTGTGTGTGTGTGTGTGTAAAGGCCTGTGTGTGTGTGTGTGTGTGTGTGTGTGTGTGTGTGTGTGTGTGTGTAAAGGAGTGATGGCCTCTCCCTAGGCCTGCAGAGTCCGTCTATTTATAGCGGGGTGTGTGCTAGGTCAGATGAGATAGTCATATATCTGAAGGTTGGGCTGGGCAGGGGGGGGGGGCAGGGGGGGGCTCCAACCATTAATTCTGATAATGTATTTAACCCTGGGAATGGGCGAAAACAGAGCCTCGGAGACCATGACTTGGCTGACCTTTGGAGAACACAGTAAACAGAAAAGAGGTGCATTCCCATTAATTGAAGGATGTCGGCCCGGTCGTATATTATTATATTCTGCCTTGCAGGGTTGCTATTTACCCTGCGTAGAGAGAGGCCCGCTTAAAACAGCAAGGCAAGTCAAACATGCCCTTTCCTCCTCCGGGGGCTGGGATCACAACAAGCCATGTGACTGCTGCCTCAACCATCACTTCCTCTACACAGCAAGGCTGGGAGGGCTGGGTGATTAAAACCTGGTAGAGAGGGAGAGAGAGATGGAGATGAGTTAAGTTGAGGGATAGAACAGTGTTCGGTGTTAGTGTCTCCCTACAATCGTAATGGCTGAAACAGAAAAGAGACACGGCGGGAGTGTGTGTGTGTGTGTGTGTGTGTGTGTGTGTGTGTGTGTGTGTGTGTGTGTGTGGGGTGGGGGGAATGTGTGTTTGCGTGTGTGTGCATTTGCCGGTGTGTGTGCACTTATAAGTGTGTGTGCATGTGTGTGTGCGTGCGCGTGTGTGTGTGTGTGTGCAGGTATAAGTATGTATGTGTGTGTGTGTGTGTGTGCACATAATAAGTGTGTGTGAGTGTGTGTGTGTGTGTGTGTGCACATATGAGTATGTATGTGTGTGTGAGTGTGAGTGTCGCACATTAAAGTCACCTCAGGACAGCAGCAGGACAGACCAGACACTCTTCTTCTCTTCTCTTCTCTTCTTGTCATAAACCAGAACAACAGAGCGGCTGAGAGCAGCCGTGTAATCTGTGGCGAGGAGAGGATGAGGAGACGCTCTGTCCCCCGCTAGTTAGCGGTCACGCTACGCTAAAGGTCTCCTCCGCTGCGGTCCTCCTTTCTCACACTCATCTGACCACCTCATCAAAGCACAGGAAGTGGAAATCAACGTTAGCCTATTTGTGTTATTTTCACACCAGTGTATTTCTGTTACCCGGTCCTTTAGC
>NW_027662678.1:17500-25000 GCF_963989245.1 Nansenia antarctica | reverse complement strand
TGGGACAAAGCACACGGCGTGCGAGTTTTGTCGCACTGCTTTGTCCCATTCAAAATGAATGGAATCGAATGTTCGCCGTGCGATTAAAATCGGGGCCGTGTGTGGGTAAATGCGATGTTCTCATAGACTTCCATTCAAACTTCAAAATGGAACGTTGACGCGCAACAGAAATCGCACGCTGTGTGCAGAGCCCTTAAGTCATCCAATACACATAACAACACCATGTTTTATTCTCATACATAAAAATGACAACATAGCTTTCATTTATTATTTTTCCTCTTTTTTTTCTTTTTATAAAATTGCCTGTCAAATGGTGGAAGTCTGGCAGTGTGCTGAGATGTCCAACATCATCAGTGATTCTAAACATCACCAAACATGTCATCTATATAATGTTGTATAATGTTGTATAACGATGTCGCACGCAGAAAAGTGACACTCCTGGTTTAACCTCTGTCGTCTCTAGACGCTTGTTTTTAATTACCAGAGGCTAACAGGCTAACAGGCTGACCTTGGGTCTGGTGCGCTCATCTGGAATACATGCCTTCTGAGAGAGGAGAGAGAGAGACTGAGAGGGAGGGAGGGTGGTGAGGAGAGGGGACGGAAGGAGAGGGGGGGGGGTTCACAGGAAAGTGTGTGTGTGTGTGTGTGTGCATGCCTAGCGTGCGTCTGTGTGTGTGTGACGGTGTTTCTCCAGGTGGAGTCAACAGCATAGAGGTTGTATTCTGTCTTTGTTCATTCTTCCATGTTTCTGTGTCGTGACAGAAATAGCTGCATCCTCAGGGAGAACACAGGCAGCAGTACCTCTGTCCCTGCCTGCCTTGCCACAAGAGCCTTTGGGAGGGGGGGTGGGGGGGCAGGGGTGAGGGGGCAGGAGTGAACACAACGAACACCCTGAACACACTAAAACAAGTCAACTTTTTACACTGCCTTCTACAATGTAAAACTCCTCAGGAAATCCCTCCAACTATTGATAACATGGAATCGATCACAGACATATAGTAACTGGTTCTGTGAAGAGTAATCCCCCATAATTTCTACCTCAGTTTATGTTTCTCTTTATTTCTCACACACAGTAACAAGAGGGGGAGTCGTCGTCCCCCCGTCCCCCCCCCCACCGCACGGTTTCCGTGTCCAGCGGTGTAAGACTGTTGACGCTCTGCGTCATGTGTGTGTTACCTTCGCGGGTGGCTCTTCGGCCTTCGTGAAGTGAAGCGTTTTATTGTTTGAGAGCAGAGTTTGTTTTCCTGGCAATGGGAGAGAGCAGGGTCAGAGAGGGAGAGAGAGAGAGAGAGAGAGAGAGAGAGAGAGAGAGAGAGAGAGAGAGGGAGAGAGAGGGAGAGAGAGAGAGAGGGAGAGAGAGAGGAGGCTGGACAGAGAGAGAGAGAGAGACTGGAAAGAGAGAGAGAGAGAGATAGAGAGAGAGAGGAGGCTGGACAGAGAGAGAGAGAGAGAGAGAGAGAGAGAGAGGGAGAGGGAGAGAGAGGTGGAGAGAGAGAGAGATTGAGCAGAGAGACGGAGGGGAAGGGAGAGAGAGGGAGGAGGCTGGACAGAGAGAGAGAGGAGGCTGGACAGAGAGAGAGAGAGAGAGAGAGAGAGAGAGGTTGTGTTCTGGACAGAGGGCCTGACCTGCTGCCTGTCCTGTGGGGGACCCTGGGGCAGCCCGCCAGCCCCCCCCCCCCCTCCCCAGCCATCCCCCCCGCCCCCCAGCCACCTCCCTGCTCCACCATTGACTTTCAGTGTGACCCTCATTACCGTCGGCACCTTCTGCTGCCCGCCACGGCTCTGCAAGATGGCGGGGGAGGGGGGGAGGGAGGGGCCAGCGCCTACCGGGAGAGGCCTCTGTGAGCCAGGCAGATGTCCATCAGTCAGGGGACCTGAACATGTGTCCTGGCCTGGCCTGAGACAATGTTCGCTAGGGCAGCCAGGGCCTGTCTCCCCATCCCCCTCCTCCACCTCCTCCTCCACCTCCTCCTCTCCCTGCTCCTCCTCCTCCTCCTCCTCTCCTTCCTCCTCCACCTCCTCCTCTCCCTGCTCCTCCTCCTTCCCTTACTCCTGCACTACCTCTGTCTCACCACCACTACTTATCAGTTACAAACACACAACAACATTCTCATGACTAGCGTTAGCGTTAGCATCAGGAGACGTGGCAGCCTAGCTCCAGCTCTGTCCCTGCGCCAGGGGGGGGAGGGGGGGCGGTTAGCGTTTCACGCTAACGTGTCACACCTCCCCAGCGCTCTTCCTGCTCTGACTCCTGACTGTATTTATTGTTTTCTTACCTCCCGGAGGCTGGCTGCTTGTGTGCTCGGGAACAGCCCCCCCCTCCCCAGCTCCTCCTCACCCCTATGGGCTCTGACCTGCTAATCATCCCCCCCCCCCCTCTCACAAAAGCCCAGGCCGACTGCCTCTAATTTGCAGCAGAAAAAGGCCCAATTATGCTCTTTTTCCGGAACACAATAAAGTTCTTCCCACTCGAGGTCAGGGGGCTTTGCCCATCTACAGCACTTGTTAACAAACATCTGTCCAGCAGACTTGGCTTCCTCTCCTCCGTGTGGAGTCTGGAGACACACACCAGTATCTGGAGTCTCCAACCAGGGAGGACAGGCATACACACTCCCCTCCCTCCCCTCCCCTCCCTCCCTCCCTCCCTCCCTCCTCCACATACACCACCCTCCACACAAAGCAAACAACCAATGTCACCATAACCCAACTCAGTGTTCAAACTACCTCCACACTGCTGCTGCTGGTATTAGAGAGATTGATTGGGGTGTGTGTGTGTGGGGGGGCGGGGGTGGTGGATAGAGTTGTGTCCATTCCTGTGGAGCCCCGCTAGACAAAAGGCTGTTTGTTTGGGAGGTGGGGGCAGTGCTATCATTGTGGGAACATAATCAGTCTGTCATTTCCGCTGCCCATGTGCTGTTGTTCGCTCCAGGTCCCCCAGAAGAATGGACCTTTTGTGCCGTGCGCTTATGCGGCGGCGATAAAGTTTCGTACAGGAGAGCATACGTGTTTATATCTGGAGATATGTGCGCGGACACAAAGTGCTTTGTTTGGCTCCGGGCTGCGCCGGGTCCGTGGCGGCTGGGGTGGGGCGCGCGGGGCCACCGAGGCTGCGGCACTTTTACTTTTTCCGTCCCGACACAAAACGGAGTCTGTACGGAGGGCCCGGGGCGAACCAGGAAACGAGACGATGAAGCCGATTGGTCGTATGAACTAGAAATGACATTCTCCCTGACGACGACGACGTCTGGTTGAATAACAGCAGAGAAACAGAACGGTCGCTCTCTCTCTCTCTCTCCGCACCCTCCCTCCCTCCCTCCACGTCCTCTCTCCCTCCCGTGCTCTGTTCACCTCTCACAGAAAACAAGGTTGTCGCCCGTTTAACAAACACGAAACACCGACATCTTGTTTTTGATCTGTTTCTATGATGTCATGATTTAGGTGTCGAAGGCCGGAATCCAAACAGGAACCGTGCGATTATGCGGTACGCACGTTAGCGTGCGACGCCACTAGCCCCCCCACCCCTCACCCCACCAACCAACGTCTAACCTTGAAAGTATTTGCCGTGTTTGTTTTAAAGTAATGAGAAAACAGACCTCGCTGATGAAAGTGAAAGTGAGACTGGCCTGGCAGGGTAGGGAGGTAGGAGGGCCGGCGTTGGCCTGATCATGTCATTGACTAAACACAATTTCCATGCAGGATTTATTGGAATATCTACAAAAGATGTTTGGTCGGATCACGCCACGAGCCCTGTGATGTGAGAGGTATTATAGTGAAATCGGAGCAGGGGAGAGAAGGCCGACAGTCCGATGTTTTGAATCCCCGTGCCGCGTCACCCTCCTCCCTCTCACACGGCCCTCTGCTCACAGCCTCTGTTCTGGTGTTGGAGCTTAGAGGGGCTGTGTCTAAAGTTACTGTCTGTAGCCTGCAGCCGCTGTGCAGACTGCAGTCGTATCTGACAGACCCCCACCTCTTGCAGCGGGAGACAAAAGCCAATTGAACCACTTACCTGCTGGCCAATCAATAAGGACCTGAGGCTGACAGAGGGGCTGGCAACATTGGGGATGGGGGGGAGGAGGGGAGGAAGGGAGGGAGTTATCAATGTTCCCACAGAGAAGGGCCAGTACAAAAACCTCATCAACTCTCATTATTTTTATTATTATTGTTATTTATGCTGCATTCAAACCGACTGGATGAGATTGCAGCGCCCAGAACCTTTTATTTCAATGTTTTTTTTTATACATCCATAAATTATAGTTCCGATGTATTCGATGCTTGTGAGTTTATGACAAAAAAAAAAAAAGACAAAAAAGTATTTTACAGCCCATCACGAAGTTTCCGCAACAGCGAAATATGGATTTTGATCTCCCCTTACTGTACGACGTCTACCATACTACATTTCTGTGATGGTGTGGCTGACAATATTTTTACAACAGTTCCAAAACCTCATATCAGTATCCCTAACCGTTCGTCTGAGTGCACGCCAGATAATCAACCCGGTGGCGGGCGTATAGAATATCGCTGAGAGCTCAAGCCTTTCGCTGTGTGTAGAAGTGATTGTCATGGAGAGCCTTGGCCAGTCATTTAAACCCACACATGTCTGAGTAGGGTAAGTCACCAATGATTAGGGAAGCTACAGATTTTTCCGCCAAGGAAAATAAGCATAATGACATCAATGCTTTTTTTTTCATGCAGGGTTGGAGCTTTAATAATGTGTATGTGTTTAATGTGTCTCTCTGATGAGAGTCCAAATGGGTTTGGTTGGTTCTAAAACCATCCAGTGCGGGATGGCAGGCGAATGTGGACCGGCTCAGGTGGCTGTGTGTGTGTGTGTGTACATGTGTGTGTGTGTGTGTGTGTGTGTGTGTGTGTGCGTGTGCACGTGTGTGTGTGTGTGTGCATGCGTGTGTGTGTGTGTGTGTGTGTGTGTGCGCGTGCCCGTGCGTGCGCATGTGTGCGTGTGTATGCGTGCGTGCTCAGATTTTGCGTCTGTGTGTGTGTGTGTGTGTGTGTGTGTGTGTGTGCGTACACCTATCACAGGCCAAGAACCTCAACAGGCAGGAAGCTCTGGAGCTCCAGAGGAGAGTGGAGAGAGAGAAATCAGAGCTCGGGAGCTCAGAGAGTCTTGTTGTGTTGAGTCTGAGGACTTCTCTCCGTGATGAGTGGAAAAAGACCCACTCCAAGTGTGTTGACCGGGAGCCACGGCCGTGTGGTTTTTAAGGCCGCTGTCTCTCCCTGGATCCAGGCTTTGATATACAGTTAAGACCTTTGATGGAGGTTCCTCTGCCAGGCATGGAAAGAGAGGAAGATGTGAAAGAAAAAGAGAGAGAGAGGGGGGGGGGAGAGAGAGAGAGAGAGAGAGAGAGAGAGAGAGAGAGAGAGAGAGAGAGAGAGAGAGAGAGAGAGAGAGAGGGAGAGAGAAAAAAGCTTTGAATGGTGGCTGGCTTTGGATGTTAACGCCTTGTGGGTTTCCTCCTCCTTCCCCCGCCCCCTCCTCCTCCTCCCCCTCCCCCTCCCCCTCCTCCTCCTCCCCCTCCCCGTCCTCCTCCTCCTCCTCCTCCTCCTCCTCCACAGCAACTGTATGCCGCTCAGCTCGCCAGCATGCAGGTCTCTCCTGGAGCCAAGATGCCCCCCCTCCCCCAGCCCCCCAACGCCAGCGGGCCCCTGTCCCCTTCCGGCCTGAAGAACGACAGGAGATCCTCCAGCCCCGTCACTCAAATCAAGGTACGCCCCCCGCCCTCCCCTTCGCCCTCACCCCTCACTCCACCTCCCCCACACCTACCCACTCCAGTCCTTGGAGTAGTGCTTGACCCAGTCTGCCTTGCCCGATGCTAGGCAGTAGGGACAGCCAGGCAAGCTGTCTTAGAACTAGTAGAACTAGCGAACGGCAGTGGTGCTGTTCAGCTCGCCTGCTCAAGCTCGGTACTAATGCCTGGCCCGGCTTCATCCCAGGCCATCAATCCTGCGGTGCTTTAACAAGGCCCCTCTCTCTCTCCCAACCAGAACTCTGTGGACACGGTTGCTATGGCTCTGGGCGCTGTGAGCGAACGAATTGTGGAACACATGGTTTCTGATCACACAAAGAAACTGCCGAACAGACCCCCCTTTTTCCTTTATAACATCCATTGGGATGGAAACAAAACCATTACAACAGAGAGAACGGAGAGAATCGGTCTTATGTATAAAACGCCGTCGAAAAGTGAAAAAGACGGGAAAGAAAAAAGGAAGGAAAAAAAAAAGAAAGAATTGATGACTCTCTTTGTCTTGTAAATAAACCGAGGAGAGGGGCCGTGTGCTGCCGTATGGGCAGGGATCCACTAGCCTCCGTACGCAGCGCAGGGCATATACATCATCCTCCTTGGCTTAGGTCATAATCAAAAACATGCATCCATTTGGAAGAGTTTAGCTTAATATCACAATACAGTAGGAGCATAAATCATTCAGTCGTTTGACTACGAACGGTAGTGCATGCAGTTCTCTGGCATTCTCCTCCGCTAGCTCCCAGCGCTAAACACCCCCCACGTCCCTCCCCCCCAACCCCCCAGGCCCCATGGCCCCCTGGGAATTCACCCCAAGGGCCAGTATCAAGCTGTTTCTTCCAACTCTGTCATGTTAAAGGACCGATGTCATTATCCATTCGTTAGATAAAGAGCTATGCCGTAAAGCTCACGGGGTTATCGCTGCCAACGTTTACTTCGAGTTGACTTTTTGAATAGGCTGATGATTATTCAATGCTACGAGGTTGTAAAAACTTAAACTATCGAGAATTAAACATAAATTCTAAATAAATATGCCCTGGCAGTCCCCATCTGCTTCCAATGGGACAGCTAGAATTAGATTGCCCTTAGTTTGTTTTTGTCTACTTTCAGCTTCGCTGCGTGACAAACTGTTATTGGCACAGCAATAACAAGGCCTCGAGGCGTTCTATGTCTGAGCCATATGTTTGGACAAGGAGTCACTTGGGCTTCGGAAAAAAAAAAAAGACTCAGTTGGCGACAGCGTGCGGTGTAATCTCAGCTAAAAGACTCTAGAGGAGATAGATAGAGAAGGATGTGGTAGGTAGAGTAATCGGTGACCCACCCTGGGTACTGTCCCCCAGGTGGCTAATCAGGTACTCTTAGATAAACGTAGCCTCGCAAGTCGAGCGGCCTCAGGACCGACCCTTGGGGAACACCACTGCTCATTTCTTGTCAGAGTCAGTGATGTCTTAGGTCCTAGGTTACAGCACAGTACTTTGCTTTAACCAGCCCAGCAGACAGACACACTGCTAGTGCACAGACGTGTGTCCCCCTTGTGACATGACACCACGCAGCAGACATTCACCTCAGTTTCCCAAAGCGTCCCAAAGGAAAAACTCACTTTAAAAAAAAACGCTAAACCACTTATACATTGTGATTCTATTATACATTGTCGGACGCGGAATCATGTGAAACATAATGATAACCGCAGAATGTCCCAAACGAGGAAGGAAATTAGAAAACAAGTTAATGAATTAGATAAAAG
>NW_027662678.1:0-7500 GCF_963989245.1 Nansenia antarctica | reverse complement strand
TTACAAGCGCATAGATGGCGAGGCATAAAACGCACCATTTACAAATGAAAAGTTGAGAGGTCAGATTTTTGTTGGGCTTGGCTTGTTACAGAAGTAAAGGGGCGTGCGTACATCTCCCGGGCCAGTAAATAACAGCATTAAAAACAAACAACAACAAAAAAAATGGCTTGGCTCCATGCCCAGATTAGGGTTAGCCTAGCCCAACGCTCATACATAGCTAGCTGGAGAGAGGAACTCCTTAATTGATCTAAGATGCTGCAACCGCCCTTCTCTCTCTTTTCTTAACCAATGAGGTGATGCCCTGTCTGGCCGTGCCAATGGGAGCGCACCGTGCCAGGTGACGCTTCGGCCTATGGGGGGGGTGGGGTACAGTGGATCCTCTCCGGCCCAGTCCTGTATGGCTGCTGCTTGCACTAGCCTGAATGAAGAGAGAGGGCGGGGGAGAGGGGGGGCGGGTGGGGGGGGTCTCCTCATGAAAAGAGAGCGAGAGAAAACCGCATGAAAGGAACTCTCGGCTTACCACACGACTGGATGTGCTTAAGACTTAAATGGTTCAAAACTAGCAACTACTGGCGAACTGCGACATTATAAATAACATCGCAATTGGTTACGAGGGGGAATCAAAAGCAGATGAGAGGCACGATGGTCTGGATGATGCTGGATGATGTTGGATGATGCTGGATGATGTTGGATGTAACACCAGGGGCCTCGGTCGAAGGAACCGTACGCCCTTTGTCTGGATCAGCCCTCTGGCTGGAGCTAGCGAAGGGGTTTTAGGTGAAGGGCCCTTAAAGCCTCCACTCAGGAGAGTCCAGATGTGATCCGTGTGATGATTGACAGCGGGATGAGGAGGACACACAAAGCCTTCTATTGTGGCCCCAGCTAGCCTGTTAGCTAGCAGCTCCACCTGGCCCCCCGTACACCAGGTGGGTTAGCCGTAGCAAGTGCTAGCAAGCTTTTAGACACAGGGAGAATAGGAGTTATTCAGCGGGATATTACGTGGCCTTTTGTCACTTGTGTTCCTTTTTTTCCGTCGAGGTATTAGTCCTGCACACCTGGTCGATAGAGAGAAGTAGATGGCTAGAAAACTCCCAAGGTTTTAGCACCTGTCTGCCTCGACGGTTATTAATAATAACAATAATAATATCTTATTTGTATATAGCGCCTTTCTTTCACAAACCCAAGGACGCTTGACGGAATTCACAGACAGGAAGTCAGACAGACACAACAGATTGGTTGGTTTTAACATGGTACTGAAGCGACACTCTCTCTCTAGCGGAGGAACAGTGGATGGAGTTTTTTGTAAAAGAAAAAAGACAAAGACATCTCACATAAAAGCCACAGACAATGTCTGACACCACTCTGGGAACAGTGGAACAATCCTTATTGTCGTAGTTGTATGGAACAGGCTGAACACTCCAAGGCCATATGGCCTAGACTAGGGCTATTTATATATTATATGTATATTTGATATTTATAAAGGAGAGAGGAAGGAGTATCGAGAATGGCAGTGTTCCGTAAATATAGGGTAGACAGAGTAGACAATGCACTGGGCCGCCTCTGTCTCTGTTTCTGTTTCTGTCTCTGTCTCTCTCTGTCTCTCTCTGTCTCTGTCTCTCTCTCTGTCTCTCTTTCTCTCTCTCTCTCTGCCTCTGTCTCTGTCTCTGCCCCTGTCTCTGTCTCTGCATCTGCCTCTCTCCCTCTCTCTCTCTGCCTCTCCCTCTCCCTCTCTCTCTCTCTGTCTCTCTCTCTCTCTCTCTCTCTCTCTCTCTCTCTCTCTCTCTCTCTCTCTCTCTCCGTCTCTCTCTCTCTGCCTCTGGCATGGCCGTGCCCAAGAAATACGCCCTTGCGGGCAGAGCAGCGGGCCTCCGGCACATGTTCTGTGGCCAGGCAGATTAAAGCCCTCTTCACAGTGCTGACACGGGGCCTACTCGGGTTTCCAAAGCGCTGCTCCACGCTAAAACGTTCCACCGTTCCTCCTGCCATCCCTTTAGTTCTCCATGGCACACAGCTTCGCCTGTGCGGCCGGCCGGGCCGGGCCCCCATGTGCTATCGAACAAAATGTGTTTGTAACCAAGTTTTTTTGGGTGGGAGACAAAAAGAGCGAGGCGCATGCAGGGCGGATGAGATTATTGTGGGTGGCTTTCTTTCTTTTTCTTTTTTTTTCCGCTGGAAGCTTCTTGGAGCGCGCGGCTATAATTTTAGATGTGGGGAGGCGGGCTGCATGCTGAACTCATTTGAGGGAAGGGCCGCTCGCTAGCGCCAGAGGTCGTGGTCAGGATGGGAGGGGAAGGGATGTACCATTACATCTTTTGTGTTCTCTCTCTCTCTCTATCGCTCTTTCTTTCTCTCTCTCTCTCTCTCTCTCTCTCTCTCTCTGTTTCGTTCTTTCTTTCTCTCTCTTTCTTTCTTTCTCTCTCTTTCTTTCTTTCTCTCTCTCTCTCTTTCTTTCTCTCTCTCTCTCTCTGTCTGTCTGTTTCATTTTCTTTGTCTCTCTCTTTCTCTCTTTCTCTCTCTCTCTCTCTCTGTCTGTCTGTTTCATTTTCTTTGTCTCTCTCTTTCTCTCCCTTTTTCATCTTTATGTCTCTCTCAAGCATTTATTCTCTCGAGTTCTTTCTCTCTTCACTCCTTGCTATTTCTCTCTGTTTCTCTCTCTTTCTCTCTCTCTCATCCTCTTTGTGTCTCTCCCCTCTTTCCCTCCCTCCCTTTTCCGGTTTTGCCTTCTTCTTCTTTTTTCTGTCCATTTGCGGAGGGGAAGTGCTGTACTGTACATTATAAATATGCTTTATAGCGGCCTGGTAGCAGGCGGCTCCTGGTGATGGTGAGCGTCCCTCCCTCCCTAGCTGGACAGGACGGCCATCGTCCCGGGATACAGCATGTCCTTTACTACTCTTCTGTGGCAGAGTGATCAGTAAAAATTTAATGACACCATAAAATAATAAAAATGCCATTAATTTATCACAGCACTTGATGCACGGGCAGTAAAGTAACATTAGTTCACTGAATATTTTCAACCGCCTTTAAACAAAAAAAGGGCTGATGTTGTGCATATAATTTATCTCCATAATTTTTTACTGTAATTCTAATGCCCGGGCATAAATTATCAAGGTTATAACCAATAAGTATATAAAACATAGTATATAAAATTTAATGGAAATTCATTGTACCATATTGCACAGATTTAGCCTAATGTTCATTAGCATTACTAACATGGGGAAACTCACATTTGAACTACGCTTTCGACTAGCTAAAACACTACACACGAAAAACCCGTAGCTATAACTCATATTAATCTACCGTCCTTAATCTGTTATAGGTAAATACATCAATGCTTTTACCATGTATCATCAGCCTCCGCAGATCATGTTTAACGACTCTAAAGCTAGCGAACACGCAACACGCACCACGCCATGTAATAAGATCTTAATTCAATAACAAGACTTGGTTCAACAATGGTCCCAGTCGACTAGCGCTCTGATGCTAATCCCGGGGCCTTAGCGTGGAGAGAGAGAGAGAGAGAGAGAGAGGGAGAGGAGAAGAGAAGAGAAGAGAAGAGAGGAGTTAAGTTTTTAGCGCTGAGCTGGTTATTAATGAAAGTCATTGATGGATGGCTCGTGTTCTCCGTCCCCTCAGCCCAACATGATGCTTAATGATCATGAGTTTATAAAAGGCCTTGATTGATCAGGACGGGCCAGTAGAGCACAGGGGAGGGAAGAGCTGGCTAATTTATTATACAGTCCCCCCCCTCCCTCCTCCTCACCCCCCCTCCTCACCCCCCCTCACCCCCCCCTCCTCCCAGAATGCCTCAGAGTCTTCCCGGCGGACTGTCCAAGTAGCATCCTCGGCACCGCCGCCGCCGTCGCCCATCCGGCTAATCGCACATCCGTCAATTTGTCATCGGGCCGCGAGCCTCTTTCATTAAGTGCAATAATGTGGCGAGGTGATGAATACAGCAGTGTGTGTGTGTGTGTGTGTGTGTGTGGGGTGGGGGGGGGGGGGGGTGTGTGTGTGTGTGTGTGGGGGGGGGGGTGCGTGCGTGTGTGTGTGTGTGTGTGTTAGTGAGGGTGTGTGTGTGTGTGTGAGTGTGTGTGTGTGTGTGTTTGTGTGTGAGCGCGCGTGTGTGTGTGCGTGCTTACGTGCGCACGCGTGTGTGTGTGCGTGTGTGCGTGTGTGCGTCCTAGCGAATGTTTCAAGCGTGCGAGTGTGTGTGTGTGTGAGCGTATGCATGCGCATCCGTGCTCGCATTTGTGTGTGTGTGTGTGTGTGTGTGTGTGAGCATGTGCGTGCGTGCGTGTGTGTGTGTGTGTAGCACGCGTCACCTAGAGCGTGGCGCAGGGGTAACGCGCGGCGCTCCATCTTATCTTTACAAAGCGCCCCTGCCCAGCGGGACCGCTGCATATGTCATCATTACAAAACACTTAAGTAAGCCGAGCCCTGCAGACTGGCAGCCTCTAACCACAGGGCCATAAGCAGGTAGTGGTTAATTGTAGATCAGAATCACTCACATGGTCATAAATAATGGTTGCTCCTTCAACCATGATAGCAAAATTGCAGCACTCTCTCTTGTCTTTCACACACACGCACAAACGCACACACACAGAGCAGACACACACTCTCTTTTTGAGGAATAGTTGTTGAAAAAAAGAAATGAAAATGTTGTGAGAGATTCGAGATGGAACATCTCTATTTGTCCTCTTGTCATCCCTCTCTGGCTTGTCTGGCCCAACAAATGGGAATTGAACGAACTGAACATCAGAACTTGAATAAACAGATCTTTTCGCAGTTATTTTGTCCTCAGGTGAAGTTGTAAATCAATAAATGTTACACGTCGTGCAGTCATGTCTTCCAGCTTTTGATCATTCGTCATTCGGGGGTTTTTCTAAATCAAAAACAGACACTATTGAGACAGTAAAAGTACTCTAACCTCCGATGATTCAAGTGTAATCGTATGGCTGTCGCTTCCCTGAAAGACTTGTCCGTGTCCGTGTCCGTGTTCCCAGGTGGGAACAAACGAAAAACAACAAGGAAAACAAACAAAACATTTCGCAGCCCAGAGAACAGTGGGGCTGAAAGATTAATGTGTGTGTTGGTGTCTGTGTCTAGCGTGTGTGGCAGGGGAGCTGTTAGCATTGTGTAGGGAGCGCCCACCTGAGTGTCTGTTCAAACTCCGTGTGATAGGCAGCCTCAAAACAGAACAAGAGGAAGAGGAAGGAGGGGTGGTGGTGGGGTGGGGGGGAGGACAGGGGGGCAGACAGACAGAGACAGTGCACCTTTTGGCAGAGATTGAATGCTCACCCTGGTGGGCGTAAAACAAATGCTCTCCCCCTGAATCGCGAGGCAACACGCCGGCTTTTACTGTCTTCCAGGCGAGTCGAGAGGGAGGGAGGGAGGGGAGGGAGATTATTTGTATCATGCCGAGTCAAAGTGTCCATCTCCTACTTGAGCCTTTAGAGAGGAAGACAGGCCTGTGCTAATGCCCCGGCGCATTCACTCTGGAACTAGGTCATCTGACAATGGAGCCAGCAGCAGTCGGCACTCTAGCCCCTGCATAATACATTAAGTGTAATGTGCTGCAACTATTCAGAAGGGGCCCCCGAAAGCTGTTATTTTATTCTGTAAATGCACACGGACATGACATTTAATATTGTCACAGCCGCGGCTGAATGACAGGGCTCCCATTGTGCGCCGGGGTACAACACGATGCCAAGTTTAATCTGAGCATAAAAGCGACGTGACAAAAAAAAAAAAAAAAAAAAAAAGGGGAAACACGGTTTTGTGTTCTTTAAAGCATGAACCCTGAATAAATGATGGGGCTCGGAGCTCTGGGTGGGTGGTGGGCGCTCTAACAGACTAGGGGGGGACGTACGGAGAAGATTACAGAGGAGGGGGGGGGGGGGGGGAGAAGAAAATCTCAGCGCTCGCTTGGTTCGCAGATCGCTCGGAAAGCGAAAGGCAAAGAGAGAGAGAGAGAGAGAGAGAGAGAGAGAGAGAGAGAGAGAGAGAGAGAGAGAGAGAGAGAGAGAGAGAGAGAGAGAGAGGGTCCACGGTTCCCATTGTGTGTTCAGTATCACAGAGTGTTCCTCAGTAAAAATGCTATTTACGGCACCCCTGGCCCTGACTGTCTCTCCTCTCCTGTCAGTCGTCCTAACATCTGCTGAATAGGGAAGCTAGTAGTGATAAAGGAGAAAGCCGCATCCGCTATGTGTCAAAAGAGAGCAGCTCTGTAACTGTAGAAGCTCTGTTTACCTTTAGAAGTAAAAGTGTGTTTCTGAGGTGTGTCTTCTTATTGGCTACTTACTGCAGGCTGTTGATGATGTTGTTATCTAGATGTGAATGGAGATGTGCTGTACTGTACATGCTGTCGTTTTGTTTTGTTCAGTGTCCTGATTCTCTCTCTCTCTCTCTCTTTCTCTCTCTCTAGGAGCGGGCACACTTCGAGAGCCTCGGGCACCACCTCGGTAAGCTGGGTGAGGAGGGCAAGATTGGCCACCGAGTGATCGACCTGACCAGGCCAGAGGACCTCGACGGTACGTTCCCGTACCGTCAAGGTCTCTCTCTCTCTCTCTCTCTCTCTCTCTCTCTCTCTCTCTCTCTCTCTCTCTCTCTCTCTCTCTCTCTCTCTCTCTCTCTCTCTCTCATGATGACTTCTCTTAATCCTCCTCTCTTATTCTCCCCTCTCTGTATCTCCACATACAGAAACCCCCCATAACGTCGGTGTTATTAGTCGACGCCGTTAGTTAGGGACAGGACTGGGGGGTGAGATCACCTCAGCCTGCCTACAGATTCCAGATTCCTCTCCCAGTGCACGGCGTGTCCCCTTAGCGTAGCAGAGTGGTGCAAGGGCTGGCAGAGGGCAGAGGAGAGGCGGGTTGGGGGAGGGGGTGGGGGTTGGGGTCGGCGGGGATGCTAGCTCTGTTTGAAGGGCCTCCGGCGCTCGCTAGGTTTTTTCACAGGTAGGTGAGCCGAGGACAGGGGTGCCTGAGGACAAAGCTGGCCCTTCTCCAGGGTCGGCCGCGGGGCTTGTTTGAGGTTCCCGGACACGGAGGTGTGAATTCGGGTAGCACCTCGGCGACAGAGCGTCATCTCCCTTTGTGGACCCTGGCGTGTCAACAGCGGCGGAGGAACGTCCCGGCCGCGCCAATGTTTGTCTGCCGTCAATATTTGTGTCAGTTTCCATGGCGCATCGAAGAGCCGGGGTGGCGGTGGTTAGGGGAAAGGAAGGGGGATCAGACGCACCTTGAATAGCTGCAAGATTCTTCAAGATGGAGGGCCGAGATATTTCTCGGGACAATGCAAAGCTCGGCGCTCCGATTTAGACTAAGGGCTGTGAAATTTTTCCCGACGTTTCCCACCGGTTTTCACGGCGGAAAAAAAACACAGAAAAACAAAAACACACATCACAGCGGCGTTTCTTCTTTTTTTTTTCTGAGACGTAATTACAACACGCTAAAGCCTTCTTACAAATTGTACGGTTGTACCTCACACAAACCTGCTTGTTTA
>NW_027662679.1:55000-56942 GCF_963989245.1 Nansenia antarctica | reverse complement strand
CCCATCCCTGTCACCCTCTCCATCAATGACCTACCTAGACCTCAACACTCACACACACACACACACACACACACACACACACACACACACACACACACACACACACTTCTGTAAACACAGGATGCCCTAACTGACACTACTCAACCCCCCTCCCCCCCTCCCCTCCTCCCTCCTCCCTCCTCCCTGTCTGTGGATGACTTTGTCACCTACTGTACTTTTAAAAGAAGGTTGATTACATTAGCAGTTCCTTCTCTCCACCTCTCGCCAACACTGCTACCAGCCCTCCCAAACCCACTGCTACCACCCCTCCCAAACCCACTGCTACCACCCCTCCCAAACCCACTGCTACCACCCCTCCCAAACACATTGCTACCACCCCTCCCAAACACATTGCTACCACCCCTCCCAAACACATTGCTACCACCCCTCCCAAACACATTGCTACCACCCCTCCCAAACACATTGCTACCACCCCTCCCAAACACATTGCTACCACCCCTCCACATTGCTACCACGCCCTCCCAAACCCACTGGCTACCACCCTCCCAAACCCACTGCTCACTGCTACACCCCTCCCAAACCCACTGCTACCAGCCCTCCCAAACCCACTGCTACCAGCCCTCCCAAACCCACTGCTACCAGCCCTCCCAAACCCATGCTACAGCCCCTCCCAAACCCACTGCTACCAGCCCTCCCAAACCCCACTGCTACCACCCCTCCAAACCCACTGCTACCAGCCCTCCCAAACCCAGCTGCTACCAGCCTTCCAAACCCACTGCTACCAGCCCTCCCAAACACACTGCTACCACCCTCCCAAACACACTGCTACCACCCCTCCCAAACACACTGCTACCAGCCCTCCCAAACACACTGCTACCACCCCTCCCAAACACACTGCTACCACCCCTCCCAAACACACTGCTACCACCCCTCCCAAACACACTGCTACCACCCCTCCCAAACACACTGCTACCACCCCTCCCAAACACATTGCTACCACCCCTCCCAAACACATTGCTACCACCCCTCCCAAACACATTGCTACCACCCCTCCCAAACACATTGCTACCACCCCTCCCAAACACACTGCTACCACCCCTCCCAAACCCACTGCTACCACCCCTCCCAAACACACAGCGTTACATCTGGTCTCTGGCTTATCAGCTCTCTCCCCTGATGATATTCTAAGACTGATCACATCTAAGCGGGCAACCATTTGCCCTCTCCATCCTATCCCCACACCTCTTCTCCAATCCATTTCCAAAGACCTCCTGCCTTTCATTACAACCGTGATCAACTCCTCTTCATCCACAGGATCTGTCCCGGCAGCCTTTAAGACAGACAGCCAAATTCAAGCCTCTTCTCAAAAAACCAACTCTTGTCCAGAACTACAGACCAACTCTGACTCACATGCGGCAACACGTGTCTTGCTGACATGTCTGCTGGATGTCAGCTCACCACCTCAAGCTCAACCTTAACAAGACTGAGCTACTCTTCCTCCCCGGGAAAAGCCTGCCCTCTCCAAGACTTCTCCGTCACAGTAGAGAATGGTGACCTCCTCCCAGACAGCCAAGGTGCCCCGCTGGTGGTGGAACGAGCTTCCCACTGGCTGTCAGGACTGCAGAGTCACTCCCTATCTTCTGCCGTAGACCGAACACCTCATCTCTTCAGGCTACAGCTTAACTGTCCCTCCTGAAACCTCTCCGTCCCCTCTACCCCCCTGTAGAGTTTCTCTACTTAATTCCCCCCCAAAAATAAAATAATAATGAAAGTCTTCCTTCTTCTATACAGCATTTTGACTGCCACCGAGCATAGATGACTTTTCTTGCAATGACTCATGGATAGATAGATGATTCACTTACTAAGACAAATGTATTTTTTGTGTTGTAAGTCGCTTTGGGTAAAGGCGTCTGCTAAATTGCCAAAAATGTAAATGCAAATG
>NW_027662679.1:30000-37500 GCF_963989245.1 Nansenia antarctica | reverse complement strand
GTACATGTACATGTATCTACTGTCAGGTAAGATAGATGACAAGTATCATGGGCCGTTTGCTGTAGTATTGTCCAGGGGTAGTATTGTCCAGGGGTAGTATTATGCAGGGGTAGTATTGTCCAGGGTAGTATTGTCCAGGGTAGTATGGTCCAGGGGTAGTATGGTCCAGGGTAGTATGGTCCAGGGGTAGTATGGTCCAGGGTAGTATGCTCCAGGGTAGTATTGTCCAGGGTAGTATGGTCCAGGGTAGTATGGTCCAGGGTAGTATTGTCCAGGGTAGTATGGTCCAGGGGTAGTATGGTCCAGGGTAGTATGGTCCAGGGGTAGTATGGTCCAGGGTAGTATGGTCCAGGGGTAGTATGGTCCAGGGGTAGTATTGTCCAGGGGTAGTATTGTCCAGGGTAGGATGGTCCAGGGGTAGTATTGTCCAGGGTAGGATGGTCCAGGGTAGTATGGTCCAGGGGTAGTATGGTCCAGGGTAGTATGGTCCAGGGGTAGTATGGTCCAGGGTAGTATGGTCCAGGGGTAGTATGGTCCAGGGTAGTATGGTCCAGGGGTAGTATGGTCCAGGGGTAGTATTGTCCAGGGGTAGTATTGTCCAGGGGTAGTATGCTCCAGGGTAGTATGGTCCAGGGGTAGTATGGTCCAGGGTAGTATTGTCCAGGGTAGTATGCTCCAGGGTAGTATGCTCCAGGGTAGTATTGTCCAGGGGTAGTATTGTCCAGGGTAGTATTGTCCAGGGTAGTATGGTCCAGGGTAGTATTGTACAGGGGTAGTATGGTCCAGGGGTAGTATGGTCCAGGGTAGTATGGTCCAGGGGTAGTATGGTCAAGGGTAGTATGGTCCAGGGTAGTATTGTACAGGGGTAGTGTTGTCCAGGGTAGTATTGTACAGGGGTAGTATTTAGTTACATTCGTATTGAATCGTATGAAACTCGCCAAAACAAACTCAATCAGGAGCAGCGACCAGCGCACGCTCCCGTGAACACACATATCCAATTATTAACCGTATTATTAACCTTATCCCAGTTATTAAACCGCTGGAGATCTTCCCATACTGCTTGACTGCGTCGCTCCCAGTGGGACAGGTCGTGAGCGGTGTCTCCAATTGTATTTTGCTAACGTCAATATTAACTAACCTGGCGAAGGCGCTCCGTGGTGTTCTCTCTGAGCAGGCTGATGAACATTAAAAGCACATCCCTCTCCCCAGACTACGCTGATCCTAGTTTCCATTTCCCCTTCAATCATTCCTTCATTCCAAATGATGTCTATCTTGTGTAAGGTCTAAGGACTGTGTGTTTCTGTGAGTGTGTGTGTTTCTGTGTATGTGTGTGTGTGTGTGTGGGGGGGGGGATTGAGGGTGAGGGGGGGTACTGATGAATAGCTTTGATTTCCTCCCCTATGCGGGTGAATCTGTAATTGAGCGGCGTGCCAGCGTGGTGAGAGTGCGGGCCGGGCTCGGCCCCGGCTAATGCGGCGGTGAATAATTGACAGTGCGAATCCGTCTTCATCACAATCAAGCGGGCATGAAACAGGAGTCAATATTACGGAGCGGGTTCCCGTGGAGATAAGGTGAGCTGACAGGAGCATACAGATTCTGCCCCGCGGCCCGCTCACTCCTGCTGCCACTAACCTCAAAACCCCATGGATCCCTCTCTCTCTTTCTCTCTTTCTCTCTCTCTCTCTCTCTCTCTCTCTCTCTGTCTCTCTCTCTCTCCCTCTCTCTCTCCCTCTCTCTCTCTCTCTGTCCCTCTCTCTCTCTCTCTCTCTCTCTCTCTCTCTCTCTCTCTCTCTCTCTCTCTCTCTCTCTCTCTGTGCTCAGCAGATACATAACAACATGGCAGCCCTTTCGTTTTCATTTGCACAAATTAGGCCGTGGAAAAATATCATATCAGCATTTCCTTGACAGCCTGTTGACACACACACTGGTAACTGTTGACACACACACACACACACACACATGCACGCATGCACGCATGCAAACAAGCACACATGCAAACAAGCACACATGCACGCACGTACTCAGGCATGCACATACACACACACACACACACATTCCTCCATCCCTCCTCCCCACCATCTCTCCACCCTCTGTGCCTCCACTCCTCCACCCCTCCACTACTCCACCCCTCCACTCCTCCACCCATCCATCCCTCCACTCCTCCACCCCTCCATCCCTCCACCCTCCATGCCTTCATCCCTCCACCCTCCATGCCTTCACTCCTCCATCCCTCCACCCTCCATGCTTTCATCCCTCCACCCTCCATGCCTTCACTCCTCCACCCCTCCACCCTCCATGCCTTCACTCCTCCACTCTCCATGCCTTCACTCCTCCACCCCTCCACCCTCCATGCTTTCACCCCTCCACCCCTTCATCCCTCCATCTCTCCACCCCTCCACTGCTCCCTCCCTCCACCACTCCACCCCTCTACAGTCACAGCCCGGGCCATGTACGGAACAGACCAGAGGGGCCTTCATCTAAAATGTATTAGATGTGAGAGAAGAAAAAAAAAAGGAAAAAAAGAAGGATTTCCTTTTTTTTTTTTAAGGAAAAAAATGATTCTGTCAAGCGGAACGAGTGAAGATATCGACAATGATATTCTAAGAGGAGATGTGAAGATGAGAGGGCCGGTGGCGGCAGTGGCGGTGGCAGGAAAATGTCATGGTCGACTGCTAATGAACGGCCTTCCGGGAAATAAGTTAGATAAATTATTTAAAGGCTTTCATTTAAAAATGTCCGAAAACTGTGCTGAAATGATTTGTGCTACAGCGGGAAAGGTCAGGTCCGGTGACGGGGAGAGCTTCATTAACCTCCCACCACCTCCCTACCTCAATTATTTCTGTGGCAGTGGAGCTGAGGGTGGGTGGGTGGGGAGGTTGGGTGTGTGGGGCGGGGGGGGGAGGCCCTGTTGCTCCATCTTTAGCTGCTTCAACTGCTAGCTTCCACTGTGACACCATGTCTGCTTTTTTCTTTCTTTTTTTGGTTTCTGCTGCTGCTGCTGCTGCTGGTGGGCTCAGAGAGTACTAGCCCCACTGTAGTGCTCTGACCTTAACACTAGAACAGCCATGGGTACAAAAAGTATATATTTGCACTTGATCAAATTTCAGGACCTTACTACATCAGGATAAGCTAGTATAAAGCTATTTTGCAGTGTTTCTGTGTAGGAGGCAGGCTAATTTACAAGATTAGTCAACTAGTGGTCTTTGTGTGTAAGTAGCAGATTCCCATTGTAAAGACTATGGTCGTTTGATCCCTGAGAACAAGTGAAGATATCGACAATAGTATATTGTCTTATACAGTATATTTATAGTAGGTAAAATAGACACAGCTGTTCTAGTGTTAAAGTTCTTATGGGTGGGGGGCAGGGGGGTGAGGGGGTTAGGGCTGGGGGTAAGGCAGAGGGGGGGGGGGGGTGGAGGGTGCTGACGTTAGTGTTGTGTCTGTGTAGGTGTATCTCAGCCTTGGGAGTGTTAGCACTTTGATCTCCTCAAACGTTCCACCACTGTTACGCTGGGGCAGTAGGACTGGGGGGCAGAGGGGAGGGAGGGGAGGGGAGGGAGCGGGCCACGACACCCAAATTGCTTTTTCGTTTTTTGGAGCTGATGCCTTATCCATCTGCTGCAGCAGTCGGAAAGTTTCCATATTCAGCTCTCTCTCCATCTCTCTCTCTCTGCCTCCCTCTCTCTCTCTATCTTCATCTTTCTCTCTGCCTCTCTCTCTCTCTCTCTCTCTCTCTCTCTCTCTTAATCTCTCTCTCTCCATCTCTCTCCATCTCTCTCTGCCTCTTTCTCTCTCTCTCTTCCTCTCTCTCTCTTCATATCTCTCTCTCTTCATCTCTCTCTCTCCAACTCTCACTGTCTCCATTTTTTAATTCCTCTCTTCTTCTCGTTCAGACCTCTCCCTCTTTCTCTTTCTCTCTCCCTCTTTCTCTCTCTCGCCCTATGTCTCTCTCTCTCTCTCTCTCTCTCTCTCTCTCTCTCCGTGTTTCATCTGCATATGAAGGATAACTTCTCTAAACTACTCTGCAGTGGCAGGTCAAGTGGGAGGACACGTTTGTCTTGTTGGCAGTTCGCTTCTCTCTTTGTTCCTACAGACATCTGAGTCAACTCTGGTAACAGCAGGGCTTTACGTAACTCCCTACAAGTGCTCTCCTCTACCTCTCCTCCTCTCTACCTCTCCTCCTCTCCTCCTCTCTACCTTTCTCTGAGAGAGAGAGAGAGAGAGAGAGAGAGAGAGAGAGAGAGAGAGAGAGAGAGAGAGAGAGAGAGAGAGAGAGAGAGAGAGAGAGAGAGAGAGAGGGAGATCTTCCCAGGCTAGGAATGCTCTCTGTCTGCGTGTCTCTCTCTAGTCATGCCAGTGAGGGGGCAGGAAGCTAATTGCTAGGCCGTTACGTTAATTTCTGCTTTCTGGGCAGCTGTCGTGTCCTGGGGAGAGGGAGGTGGGAGGGGGGGAGAATGGGGGAAGGGGGAGGTATAGGCCCAGAGTGCACCACTATGCCAGGAGGAGAGTGAGAGACAGGAAATGTGATTAACCTCAGACATGTCTCACACACGGTCCAGTCCAGAAGCGGCACTCAGCGCCGGGGGTTCCAACCTTCCAGAACGTTCCAGGAAGGAGGAAGGGGGACAGAGAGGGTGGGCGGGTGTCACACAGGGGAGGCTGGCGGACGTAGACATCGGAGGACGGACTCGTCATCGTAATGCATGGAATGGATTCAAACAAGTGTGTATGGAAGGGAATATGTTTAATACTGTTCCTCATTCCCTTCCATGCGATGAGCCCCCTGTCCTCCGATGTCTACCTCCTCCAGCCTCCCCTGGTGAGGCTGTAATGCTGATGGAGTCAAGTGAATGTGGCGTGGTTATCAGTGGAGGTGATCAGTGGAGGTGATCAGTGGAGGTGATCAGTGGAGGGTGATCAGTGGAGGTGATCAGTGGAGGGTGATCAGTGGAGGGTGATCAGTGGAGGTGATCAGTGCAGGGGGGTCAGTGGAGGGTGATCAGTGGAGGGTGGTCAGTGGAGGTGATCAGTGCAGGGGGGTCAGTGCAGGGGGGTCAATGGAGGGGGGTCAGTGGAGGGGGGTCAGTGGTGTCGTGAAGGGGAGGAGACCTGCTGGTTAGTTATGTTAGGTCACACTGTACCGGAGATGTGAGGTAACAGGAGATGTTAGGTAGCAGGAGATGTTAGGTAACAGGAGATGTTAGGTAACAGGAGATGTTAGGTAACAGGAGATGTTAGGTAGCAGGAGATGTTAGGTAGCAGGAGATGTTAGGTAACAGGAGATGTTAGGTAACAGGAGATGTTAGGTAGCAGGAGATGTTAGGTAACAGGAGATGTTAGGTAACAGGAGATGTTAGGTAACAGATGTGAGGTAACAGGAGATGTTAGGTAGCAGGTAGGGCTGGGCAAACGATCAAAATTTCTTTTTCGATAATCGCAAGAATTAACGATCAATTATCGATTAATTGATAAGCTTCTTTTTCATTTAAAAAATAAAATAAAAAATAAAAACTAGGGCAGAAATAACAAGCATGGAACGTCGCGATGGAACAGGATATGCTGGCTCGACTATTTGCATCAGCGCACGAAATCCTCTACCCTCGACAAAACTGAGCGGAAGAATATCTGTTTCAATTAATTTACAGATGGCCATCGTTATTTTCTCTTCTCGTTGTGCATCACACCTCCCGCGTATAAGATGAGACATGATGGAGGGCTGAGAAGGTAGCGAAGGAGCAATCAGGGTCGGGTGTACGGTTTGCAGGTGGTATTTCATCGGGGTCGTTGTCGTGTTGTATTTATAGGTCACTGCGCAGTGTTTGCAATGAACGAGGTCGCCTTTCAGATCAAAATGCTCCCACACCAAGCTTCGTTTCGCTCGCTTCGCCATTTTCCGAGCTTGCTCTGCTAACCTTTTTTTACAACTGTGTAATAAACTTCAACTTTTTTACAAGACGCTCTCAGTGCCTCTTTGTTGAGGGGAACCTGGAATTACTGGAGGTTACACTAACGTACGGGAACTTGTTGCATCATGCCGTACTGCGTTGCAAAATTCAATGCGAAGGCAAATGCAAAGTTCATTTCTCACACATAACGTGGACAAACTAATTTCCATTATTATTATTATAAAAAAATTATAATATATATATTAATGATTATCGAGAAAAATATTTTGTGATCGACCAAGATCCTTATCGATCAATTATCGATCGTCGATCATTGATGCCCACCCCTAGTAGCAGGAGATGTGAGGTAACAGGAGATGTTAGGTAACAGATGTGAGGTAACAGGAGATGTTAGGTAGCAGGAGATGTTAGGTAACAGGAGATGTTAGGTAACAGGAGATGTTAGGTAACAGGAGATGTTAGGTAACAGGAGATGTTAGGTAACAGGAGATGTGAGGTAACAGGAGATGTTAGGTAACAGGAGATGTTAGGTAACAGGAGATGTTAGGTAACAGGAGATGTGAGGTAACAGGAGATGTTAGGTAACAGGAGATGTGAGGTAACAGGAGATGTTAGGTAGCAGGACATGTTAGGTAACAGGAGATGTGAGGTAACAGGAGATGTTAGGTAACAGGAGATGTTAGGTAATAGGAGATGTTAGGTAACAGGAGATGTTAGGTAACAGATGTGAGGTAACAGGAGATGTTAGGTAACAGATGTTAGGTAGCAGGAGATGTTAGGTAGCAGGAGATGTTAGGTAACAGATGTTAGGTAACAGGAGATGTTAGGTAACAGGAGATGTTAGGTAACAGGAGATGTGAGGTAGCAGGAGATGTTAGGTAACAGGAGATGTTAGGTAACAGGAGATGTGAGGTAACAGGAGATGTTAGGTAGCAGGAGATGTTAGGTAACAGGAGATGTTAGGTAACAGGAGATGTTAGGTAACAGGAGATGTGAGGTAACAGGAGATGTTAGGTAGCAGGAGATGTTAGGTAACAGATGTGAGGTAACAGGAGATGTTAGGTAACAGATGTGAGGTAACAGGAGATGTTAGGTAACAGGAGATGTTAGGTAGCAGGAGTTGTTAGGTAACAGGAGATGTTAGGTAACAGGAGATGTTAGGTAGCAGGAGATGCTAGGTAGCAGGAGATGTTAGGTAACAGGAGATGTGAGGTAACAGGAGATGTTAGGTAACAGATGTGAGGTAACAGGAGATGTGAGGTAACAGATGTGAGGTAACAGGAGATGTGAGGTAACAGGAGATGTTAGGTAACAGGAGATGTTAGGTAGCAGGAGATGTTAGGTAACAGGAGATGTTAGGTAACAGATGTGAGGTAACAGGAGATGTTAGGTAACAGGAGATGTTAGGTAACAGGAGATGTGAGGTAACAGATGTGAGGTAACAGGAGATGTTAGGTAACAGATGTGAGGTAACAGGAGATGTTAGGTAACAGGAGATGTGAGGTAACAGGAGATGTTAGGTAACAGGAGATGTGAGGTAACATGAGATGTTAGGTAGCAGGAGATGTTAGGTAACAGGAGATGTTAGGTAACA
>NW_027662680.1:0-24638 GCF_963989245.1 Nansenia antarctica | reverse complement strand
CTCAATGTCACGTCCGCGGCAGGAGGATATCCTGGTCAGGCCTACAACCTGTCTATCCCTCCTCCTCCTCTTCTCTTACGCCCCCCTCCCCCCTCCCTTTCTCACACACACGCCTCTCCTTCCAATTCTGCATTCCCCTTCTTTTTTGTCTTTCAGTGGAGGTGCAGGGGTGTGATTTGACTCCCCCCCCCCCCCCCCCCCAGTTGTATAATTAGGGCTTCATGTTTTAAAGATTAGCTGCTGACGGAGCATTTTCTCCCTCTCTCTGCCTCTCTCTCTCTCTCTCTCTCTCCATCTCCCCCCCCCCTCTCTCTCTCTCTCCCCCCTCTCTCTCTCTCTCTCTTCCCGTCTCTCCCTCCCTCCCCCCCCCTCTCTCTCTCTCCCTCCCTCCCCCCCTCTCTCTCTCTCTCCCCCCCCCCCTCTCTCTCTCTCTCCCCCCCTCTCTCTCTCTCTTCCCATCTCTCCCTCTCTCTCTCTCTCTCTCCCCCCCCCCCTCTCTCTCTCCAGGGCTGAGGAAGCATGACGTGTGTTTGCTGGTGACGGTGCGTCCCAACCTGCCCTACGGCACGCGCTTCGACCGGCGCGGCTCGTTCGTGGAGCAGACGGGGCTGGTGTACGTGCGGGGCTGCGAGGTGCAGGGCATGCTGGACGACAAGGGCCGCGTCATCGAGGAGGGTACGCACGCACACACGCACACACACACACACGCTCACATACACGCTCAAACTTGCACTCTCACGCGCACGCATGCACACACACACACACACACACACGCGCGCGCACTCACACATGCACATTCACACTGTCACAGTCACAATCCACATACATTGACACGTACAAACACCCCCCCCCCCCACACACACACACACGTTCTGACCTCGAACCTCCGCCCCCCCCTCGTCTGGGAGGAGTCAGGGGTTGCCATGGTGACACTCAGGGAGAGGCCTGATCTGTTCTCATTAGCGTTCCATTAACCCCCGGGGGGCAGAGCTGAGAGCTGCTTCTCCTCTCCTCTCCTCCTGCTTCTCCTCTCCTCCTGCCTCTCACCGGGCGTCCGTCTCACGTCATCTCCGGGCGGAGGATCACACGAAGGGTTGGAAGGAAGCAATTTACCATTGGAGGGCGAGGGGTGTGGACTCATTTACCATTGGTACAGGGTTGTGGCACGAGGCGAATCCGAGTGCCGGAAAATCCTGTACCAGTGGTAAATGAGTCCACAACCCCCGCCCTCGAATGGTAAATTTGCTTTTCTACAACAGCCACCACATAATATCAAAAAATAAATACACAGCTGTAACATTAAATTCCTGTATTTACAATCAGTAATCGTTTCAGAATACATAATATCCTTCCGCCACAGAATATAGTCCCATAAACAAGATCAACCTTCGCATTGTAGGTCAGCACAAGTGTTCTTCATCAGATTGATTGGGAGGCGCATTGATACTAAAAATGCGGTCTGAACAGTGGGTTGTTGAGATATTTACCACTGTTGCTAGCCAATCAGAATCCAGTATCCAAACATGCTGTTGGAGAAAACCCTTTAGATCACGGCGATGACCCCGTTTCCCCGCGTTATAATGATGCTTTCACCTGCACCATCACTCTCTCCTCCTCCTCCTCCTCCTCCTCCTCTCCCCTCTCATCTCCTCTCTCCTTCTCTCCTCTCCTTCTCTCCTCTCCTCCCCTACCCTCCCCTCCTCTCCTCTCCTTCTCTCCTCTCCTCTCCTCTCTTCTTCTCTCTCCTTCTCTCCTCTCCTCTCCTCTCTCCTCCCCTCCTCTTCTCTCCTCTCCTCTCCTCTCCCCTCCCCTCCCCTCCTCTCCTCTCCTCTCCCCTCCCCTCCCCTCCCCTTCTCTCCTCTCCTCTCCTCCCCTTCTCTCCTCTCCTCTCCTCCTCTCCTCTCCTCTCTCATTCTCTCCTCTCTCCTCTCCTCTCCTCTCCTCTCTTCTTCTCTCTTCTCTGCCACGCTCTTTAGTCTTGCAGACGCCCCCAGGCCCGGGTGACGCAGGGTGATGTCACCTGGATCGCCGGGTACTTTGTGTAAAGCGTAGACACGAGCTTACAAGGCACGCTGAAATACTGCTGCCCCCCCCCCCACACACACACACACACACACACACACACACGAAAAACACATCCATCCTCTCTTAACTGACTAACTGCCAAAGAATTCCGGAACACCCACCACCTAGAGTGTTTAATGGGGTATTTACTGGGCAGCAATATTTTGATTGATTGGCTCCAAAATGAAGCATGCATAATTCATGCGTTTTTTTCAGGGGATAAAGTCACCCTCGGCACTATAAGACCACGTTGACCGTTTCGGGCGACTTTATTCACTCTTGGCCCACGAAAATGAGTTGAAGGACAATTTAGCTGCGTTTCACACATTTACATTTTGTGGACATTTAGCGGACGCCTTTTATCCAAAAGCGACTTACAACAAGTACATTTGTCTAAAGTGAGTGAGTCGTCTGTCTGTGCTCGGACCAGGGGCCATTGGCAAACCAAACGAAATGCAAAATAAATCCACATTGTTCCCCGTTTGAAACAACCCTTTAACCAACAATACAACATGGGAATGCGCAGGAAGAGAGAGAGAGAGAAATGCGGGTTTTCTTTATTCTCTTTACTTTATTCGGCCGTTACCGACGGAGGTGCAAGTGCACGGGGATTGAACCCCGTCTCTGCTAACGAGCTGCTGCACCCCCCCCCCCCCCGCCCTCACCTCACCCGCCTACCCACACACACACCTGATACCCCACCATGTTTACTAGCGTCTCCTTCTCCGTCGCTATCACCCCGCTAGGTTTTTTGAACAGCGGTGGGGGGGGGGGTTGAAATATGTACATACGCACACACACACACTCTCTCCCTCTCTCTCCGGGGGCCGACGGGATAGAGTTTCCATAGCCGAGCTGCTTCCCCTTCAGCGGCTCCATGCAGGAATCCTATTTAGATGTCTGTGAGAGGCGTAGTACCCTGCCCTGCGAACGCACACTCCCTGTGGGAATCAGGCTAAAGCCCCCACCCCCTTAGCCCCCCCCCCCCTAGCCTCGCACGGCTTGTGTCAGGGGCAGCAGAAATGTAATGCCTGTCGCTGCTGAGGTGGGGAGATAGAGACACTGGCCAGGCCAGGATTTGAAGCGCTAGCTAAGCCCCCTTTTTAGGGAGGAGGAGGGAAGATGCCCCCCCCCCCCCCCCTGGTATTCATGATGACATGGAAAAGCAAGGATGCTCTCCAAAAAAAAGTGTTGGGTCTTTTTTGGGGGGATTTGGCTGATGGTAGTAATACTTCTCTGATTTCCATGACTGGTCTGGTCTGCTCTGGTCTGGTCTGTCCATGCACGCGCGTGCGTGTGTGCTTGTGTGTGTCCTTGAACTGTGCGCGTCGCCATATCGGACCACCTGACCTCATTAGCGGTCTATTCGAGACCCTGGCCGACTAGACACCCGTTAATCCGGAGGATTTACGCGACTCCCGTCTCTGTTTTTGCGTGGCGTTCGAGCACACACACACACACACACACACACACACACACACACACACACACGCGCGCACACACAACATTTGTAACTGTGCTTTGGTGTCGAGAGACGCTAGCGAGCATGACTGACGCCACGTCACACGTCCTCGTTCGCAACACCGACGTTACCCTCCCGTCTCCTTCTTTACCTCAGGCCCGGACCCCAAGCCCAAGCTGCGGGGGGACACCAGGACCTTCCGCGTGTGGCTGGACCCCAACCAGTACCAGCAGGACATGACCAGCAGCATCCAGACGGGCACGGAGGACCCGTACGAGAGCTTCAACATCATCATGAGGCGCAAGCCCAAGGAGAACAACTTCAAGGTGAGCAGAGCCTTCTACCATCCATCACCCATAACCCAGACTGCCTCTCTCCCTGTCTCTCTCCACCTCTCTCTCTCTCCCTCTCTCTCCACCTCTCTCTCTCTCTCTCCCTTCCTCCCTCCCTCTCTCTCTCTCTCCTCCCTCTCCTTCTCTCTCTCCTCCCTCTCCCTCTCCCTCTCTCTCTCCCCCTCCCTTCATCTCTCCACTCATCACCTGTGACCCAGAACACTGGACCCATCTCTCTGTTGGAGAGCTACCCCCCCCCCCCCCCCCTCAGGTCTTGAGCTCTCCTCCTCCTCCCAGGCAGTGCCCCTACCCCACACACCCACCCCCGGGTCATCAATCACTCAGGACTGGCTGTGTCTGGTAGCTGGGGCTCAAGGCCCCTGATTCCTCCTACTGATCCCAGACAGAGGCACTCTAGGCGGGGTGACCTTGCACTGCTCTGCACCCCCCCCCCCTCCTCCTCCTCCTCCTCCAGACATCCATCTCTGGAGGTGGGGGCCCCGGGCCACGTTATGTCCATATCGGTGGGGTCAGGTTGCACTAGACGGAGGCGGGCCGGCTGGCAGGGAGGTCTGATGTGAAGGAGAATGACGTCCGTCTGTCTGTCTCGTAGCCGAAGGACGGGCGGTTGTTACTGAGACGGTTAAGGAAAGTGTGTTCCACCTTCCGCAGACACAGTTTACCTTGTCAGACTCATTTTTTACATGGCTATAAGGGAATAGTTTATCGGTTCGTCTCTCGGCTCTTTCTCAATTTTTGGAGTTATCATGTTCGATGGTCGGCATTATTAACATTTAAAGATTTTACATTTAATTTAAAAAAGGAATTAAAAAGTTTGTTTAAGTATGAAGTTGTGTCCGCACAGGGTATTTGCGGTCAGTTTAGTATCAGATCAGTGACTCGCATTTGAATATGAAAGACACAACCAGTTGAGTATATGTTCAGGTGACTCTTCTCCTCTCCTGTGAGTCCCAATTGAAGTCAGCAGGGAAATGTTTTCCCTCCCTTGGATTTGATACACATGACATCAGACAGTTGGCAGCTCATTAAATGTAACGACACACACACACACACACACACACACACACACACACACTCTCTCTCTCTCTCTCCCCCCCCCACCGCCCCTTCAGCTGAACTGATCCACCAAGACAACTGCAATGATTCTCTCTTGTCTCGTTTGGTTTTATTTAGTATTTTTCCATGTGGTTGTCTGATGTCCTCCTCCCTTTTTCCCCCCCGAAAATAGTATGGAAAGGCAAATATATTTATATAGTACATACTCATACGAGCGAATGTCAACTCATAGTGCTTCACATAAACCCCCCCGCCCCCAAAAAAGTGCAATAAAATGACTCTTAAAAAGTTTGAATAAAAATAGGTCATCATTTAAAATCCAATAACCCCTGGGGACAGAATATATTTGGATACTTTGCTTTCATCCATTAGGGAAGTCATTTGTGCACATTATCCAACTGATATCTGACAAGAATTTCGACGTGTTCTCTCTTATTGGATAAGAGTCCATATGACCAGCGTGTCTCTGTCTCCCCAGGCGGTTCTGGAGACCATCCGGAACCTGATGAACACGGAGTGCGTGGTCCCAGACTGGCTCCATGACATCATCCTGGGCTACGGGGACCCGGGCAGCGCCCACTACTCCAAGATGCCCAACCAGATCTCCACCCTGGACTTCAACGACACCTTCCTGTCCCTTAGCCACCTGCGCTCCTGTTTCCCCGGTTACACCGTGAAGGTCACAGAGGAGAACCCCGACCTCCAGATACCCCCCTTCAGGTAAGGGTCATAGGTCAAATAAGACCCCCCCCCCTTTCAGGTCAGGGTCAAATAATGTAATAAGTGATTTCCATGGAATCCCATACAGCTCAACAGGGGGAAATGCGATAAGAATTATGTCAAAATGCAGCACTATCATGCACGGATCAGCCTTAAAACATGTAACGTTAGATAATAACCTATATAGCATTAGACAGGGAGATGTATTTCTACGGAAAGGCTGTGCGGAGCGTGAGTGCTCCGGTGTCTTGCTGGTCGTCTTTATTTATACAGCATATGGATGTTACGTGCCTGTTACTTGCAGCTTTCATAATTTTATTTAGCCTATATAGCACAACTCATGCATTCTGTGCTCACTACCTTTTCCAGTTGAACATAAACTATTTAAATGCTGCTATTGTTTGCGCAGTTACAAAATCCTTACACGACGTTGTAGTTGTTGTAGTTGATCGCAAAGTCTGTTCAAACCCAGGCAGCGAGACCAGCAGGAAAACACAACTAGATCTTCTATAATTCGAACTGGATAGTACTACGTTTCCAATCATACTTAGCTAGCTTACTTTTACTTATCAAATGTACATTTTGTGATATAAACGCAGTGCACACACACCGTCTCCTCTCAGCTGTCTTGCATCGCGCATACCCCGCAGCGCAGAGCGCAGAGGGAGCAACACGGGAATCTACCGGCATTCGGCTCGTGTGAACGGTGCAAATGCCTGGTCGGCACAGCTTGGGATTCCATAGAAATTACAGGGAACTATGTGTGAAAGAGGCTTAAATGTTGAAATAGCACGTTTGTTGATAAAAATGTTGGATGGTATGGAAAGGGGGGATGGCAGTTTTAGAAGGGGGATGATGAAGCGCGCTGGACTGTGGAACGGTCTAGCATAGGCACAGCACATCGCCATAATAGCGATTCTTTCGTTATGCTTGTTGTACATAAAAGTTCTACGATGCATTGAAATGACATTAAACTAAGATAATAAGATTGTTATCTTCATTTTTCAAATCTTTAGTAATTACAGAAAAAGTAAATGACATTTTCCGAGAGCGAAATCTGTTGTGGTATTTAAAAATGGCGGTTAGCGGTGAACTCTATGAACATGGGATGACGATGTTATGACGATTTCCATTGACCAATCAACGGACTGCAGCGTCACACGCCACACACAGCCTGGCACGGAAAGTACCTTTCGCTACCCCTTCCGAAGCGTAGCTAAATCGTTGCGGGCCGGTACGGCTCGGTTGGCAGTGGAAAAAGCAAAATAAACCGGGCTCACACGGTACGGTAGTGGAAAAAAGCACCATAACACCCCCCCCTTCAGGGCAGGTAGAATGTAGAGAAGCGCATGTAGAGGTCACTAATGATTGGGGGCGGGGGGGGGGAGGATTACTACTGTTAAACTTTCATAGTAATGTTCTGAAGGTAACAGTGGTTTTGTAGATGAGTCATCTCCCATGGATGAGTCACTGGGATGACTCCTAGCATGCCCTTTCCTGGACACTCACCCTCCCTCCAGAAGGCCAGACCCCCTGACGTCCACCCGACACTTCACTGGCTCCGTCTCCCTGTTCAATGAGTCATACAGTGTATAGGTGATAGCGTCCTCTGACCATGAGCCCCCCTGTCTGTCTGTCTGTCTGTTCCAGGATCACGTTCCCTGTCCGGACCCGGACCGACAAGGGCAAGAAGAGGAAGGCGGACGAGGCCAAAGAGGAGCAGCCGAAGGAGGAAGAGCGCACCCTGGTGGTGGAGCCCCACGTCACCCCCAACCGGGGGCCGTACCCCTACAACCAGCCCAAACGGTGAGGAGGGGGAAGGGGAGGGGGTCGGAGGTGAAGCGAAGGGTCGGGTCTTCTGACAGGTCACGCAGTCGCATTACCCGCCCCCCCCCCCCCCGCTCAGTGTTTTGGGTCAGATCCTAGGTCAACGGCCTTGACCCCCCCCCCCCCCCACTCCTCCCCTCTCTACTGGCAGTCAGGTCTCATTTGGCTCCACTGTGTCCACAGGCCCAAACGCACCTTGTGTTCCTCCTCAGCTCAGAGCAGGGCCTGCGCGTGTTGTCTCCTCCCTGGTGTTCAACCCCTCTCTCTCTCTCTCTCTCTCTCTCTCTCTCTCTCTCTCTCTCTCTCTCTCTCTCTCTCATGCCTCTCTCTCTGCCCTAAATTTAGCTTCCCCCCCCCTCCCCTACAGCCTTTCAGTAGTGTGTGCCTGGAGGGTGCTCCTCAGTAAACCTTCCCCCCTGCAGCAGATAAAGCGACTGCTCTCTCTTAAAACGCAAGGGGCTTTAAAATGTTTCGATTTCTGTCAGGGAAGATTTGACTCCGTTTTAGTATTTATGAAGGTTGGAGTATTTTTCGGGTTTGTGTGTTCATGCGAGCTCCTGGAATTTACTTTACTTGTCTGTCCGTGTAAATGTGTGTTTTTCCCGCTGCTCAGATTTATTTATTTTTGTGCGGAAATGTTACCGCCTGACGTTTTAGCAAGGTGTACCACGTTTGGATCCAAACAGGGTATTTAAATGGCTAATCGTGACCGAACATAAATTAATTGCCCCCTCTTGGTGAAACGAGCGTTGGTCTCGTGGGAACCAACCACTGTGATGTTGAAGTCATGATGACTTAAGTTAAAATGTAATTATTTAAAATGATATATATATATATATACATATTATTCTTTTTTAAACCACCAGCAAAGCTAGTCTAAGAAAGCTTGTTTTTGGCACTAACACATGAACGGTTTCTCTTGTGTCTTTGAACAGAAACTCCATCCCGTTCACTCCCACCCAGATCGAGGCCATCCGGGCCGGGATGCAGCCTGGACTCACCATGGTAAGGAGAAGCCCCCCCCCCACACCCCTGTTCTTTCGTGTGAGACTCCGCGTCTCCCTTACACGTTTACATCTTGACAAGATGAAAAAAACAGGTTGCCTACTAACATCTTTGGAATAAGTAGACGTAGGACATTGACTACCTATCTATCTAGCTCTCCTCTTCGGTGTCAACAAGGGCAGTCGTTTTCAGGGTTTTTTGGAGAGACCGTAGTGGACGCAGTGGACGCTAGGGCAGAGAATGATGAGTTAGTCCCAGCGTCTCACCCAGGCATCGGTCAGAGTCAATTTCTGATAGCTCAATTTCTGATTGCCCAGCAGTATTGCCGCTGGCTGGCTGGCTGGCTGATATGACAGGTGCCTATTGGCCGCCGGCCTGGTTGGAAAGTGGAGGATTTGTGACCCCAATGTGGACTGACTGACGACGACGACGACGACGACGGGGGGGGGGGGGGTGGTCAGTCCACAGGGGTCAGTCCCGTCCCCGTCTCCGTCCCCCCCGATCACTCATGCGGATCTCAAACCAAACAGGGGTGAAATACAATCCCTGAAAACCCCTTCAGTAAATTAATTTAAAACGTTGCCGATGAAACACGCACACACACACACACAGAGTCACATACACACCCCCTACCCACTGGTTGTTTTTCCCAGTGACAGCACACACACACACACTCTATCACACACACACACTCTCACACACACAGTTCTGTCGGGCGAGAGTCGTTTGATGGAGTCTCCCTCCCAGCCTGCTGATTGGTGGCTGGCAGAGGGCTGTGGGAGGTTATTTATTGGCTGGCTGCTGGGGAGTAAGCACAGCCGGTTGGCCGTCAGCGCGCTCGTAAACCAACTCGGCATGCACGCCGCGTCTCTCTCCACCCCCCCCCCCCCCCCCCCCCCTCCCTCCCTCCAGACCCCTGGGGTCTGTCTCAAATGTCTCTCTCTCCTTCGCCTCTGCGCCCATTCTCTCTCTCCCTCCCCTACTCTCTCTCTCTCTCCCTTCCTCCCTCTCTCCCTCCCTCTCTGTCCTTGTCAGTGTGTGTGTGTTGTTCAGGCAGGATGACCCAGCATGCACAGCAGCACATCTCCACACAGGCCCTGCGGCTAACCATAACGTGTGTGTGTGTGTGTGTGTGTGAGAGAGAGTGCGTGCGTGTGTGGCATGAGGAGCCCATTCTGATAGGTACTGAGCCACCATGTCACAACCACTATGTTCTCTCTTCAGTGACCTAACAGCCTTTTCTCTCTCTCTCTCTCTGTCTCTCTCATTCTCTCTCTGTCTCTCTCCCTCTGTCTCTGTCTCTCTCCCTCTCTCTCTCTCTCTCTGTCTCTCTCATTCTCTCTCCCTCTCTCCCTCTCTCTCTCTCTCTCTGTCTCTCTCCCTCTCTCTCTGTCTCTCTCTCTTTGGCTCTCTCTCTGTCTCTCTCCCTTTCTCTGTCTCTCTCTCTCTTTGTTTCTCTCTCTGTCTCGCTCTCTCGTTGTCTCTCTCTGTCTCTCTCTCTCTCTCTTTGGCTCTCTCTCTGTCTCTCTCCCTTTCTCTCTGTCTCTCCCCCCTCCCTAGGTGGTGGGCCCCCCAGGGACAGGGAAGACAGACGTGGCCGTGCAGATCATCTCCAACCTCTACCACAACTTCCCCGAGCAGAGGACCCTCATCGTCACCCACTCCAACCAGGTATGTCGTCAGCCTCGCCGTGGCCCGGTGTCGCCACGGTGACCGAGGAGGTAGGAGGAGGAGCTGGGGTGGGGTGGTAAAAACCTGAGATGACACACCTTAGTGTCGGTTGTGTTGTCAGAACTGTGGAGAAAAAAAATAACAAACGCCCCGCTTTCTACCACACACACTCTTCAGACACAAATTACTCTGAAAAAGCCCAAAAGAGAATTTTAAAAACTGAGCTCCCTAGTGTGCCCCCCCCCCCGGTCTCGCTATTTAATCAAAAAGAAATCTGGCTGTATTTGACTTTGACAGTAGGCTGGCGAAAAGGAACCTTCCTACCATAAGCATATATATTTATGAAAGGAACCTTCGTACCATAAGCATATATATTTATGAAACGCCTGTTCTTATTTTCCTCATCGTTGCGGTCCTCTTGAGGTCCACTGTGCAGTCCTGTAAGCTGTGTTTTGTGTGTGTGTGTGTGTCCTGGCAGGCTCTGAACCAGCTGTTTGAGAAGATCATCGCCCTGGACATTGACGAGCGCCACCTGCTGCGTATGGGCCACGGAGAAGAGAGCCTGGAGACAGAGAAGGACTTCAGCAGGTGAGAGAGGGAGGGGGGAGGAGAGGAGAGGGGAGGAGTCTCTGGAGACAGAGAAGGACTTCAGCAGGTGAGAGAGGGAGGGGTGAGGAGGGGAGGAGTCTCTGGAGACAGAGAAGGACTTCAGCAGGTGAGAGAGGGGTGAGGAGGGGAGGGGAGGAGGGGAGTCTCTGGAGACAGAGAAGGACTTCAGCAGGTGAGAGAGAGAGGGAGGGGTGAGGAGAGGAGAGGGGAGGCAGTGTTTCCTCTATATGCATTTATTCGTGGCGAGCCGCCACGAAAGAATTTCCTCCGCCACTAATTGATTCAGACAGTCCACTTTGATTCAGGCTGCGCAGAAAGGCAGCGAGTTATTATGACCGGAGAACAGAAAAAAAGCAGATTGAAGCTAGATTTAGGCCGCTTCCAGACCAACATTTCGTTACGATTTAAGGCGTAGTTATTTACAATATGTTACAATGTTGCAATTAACCTCGTCGTTTGTGTTCGCACTGCAATCGAGACTGAATCGGATAGCGAGGCGACGCGCTTTCAAAACAGTTTTGTGATTGGTCCGAATGTGTGTGTGTGTGTAATGCGCGTTCCGCATGTTCCGCTGCAGCTGTAGGATATATTGGTATTTGATCACCTTGTAGGAGTGACGGCAATAACAGGACGATCTAGTCGTTTTGCCGGTAGAAAAACAATCATGTGCGCTTTATTCTCACTCTCTGCATGCATACTGACAACAACAACATTCATTCATCTCCGTCCCACGTATATCACGTCATATCACCCGCTAAGCAGCATGGGTGATGTCGTAAACATAAACATATAACAGTGCTTTGTACAAGGCTGGAACGCCGTGAATTATGAATACTTTGCTCGCTAACGAGCGGTCACTACAACCTTCTATATAAAATCACCTGCTCGGCTTTAATGACTTAACCGCTATTTAAGAAATGATAATTGTTGCCACCCTATAGTTTTTGGTGAAACTTCGTCTTTGTTTTGAGCGCCAGTGCGCGTTTTATGCGGAAAAATCCTGGAGGAAACACTGGGAGGGGAGGGGAGGAGGGGAGTCTCTGGAGACAGAGAAGGACTTCAGCAGGTGAGAGAGGAGAGGGGTGAAGAGGGGAGGAGAGGGGGAGAGAGAGAGAGGAGAGGAGAGGGGAGGGGAGGAGAGAGAGAGGCAGAGAAGGACTTCAGCAGGTGACGACGGCAGGGGACAGGTGGTCTGGCGCACACACACACAGATACAGATACACACAGCTGCCTGCATCCATAATGAGTGTAGACCATCACTGTAACAGGGCCACTCCATACCCCCATATGTTCCACCATGGCCATGGTTCATCTTCATTAGAGGTCTACACTCCCAAAAACTGTAAGATCTCTCTCTCTCTCTCTCTCTCTCTCTCTCTCTCTCTCTCTCTCTCTCTCTCTCTCTCTCTCTCTCTCTCTCTCTTTCTCTCTCTCTCTCTCTCTCTCTCTCTATCTCTCTCTCCCTCCCTTTCTCTCCTCCCTCTCGCTCTCCCTCCCCCTCCCTCTCTCTCTCTCCCTCCCTCCTCCTCCCCCTCCCTTTCTCCCTCCCTCCCTCCCCCTCTCTCTCTCCCTCCCTTTCTCTCCTCCCTCTCCCTCCCCCCCCCCTCTCTCTCTCCCTATCTCTATCCACCAGCCGTTCCATCCTGATTAACCCTCTGATGGTGGGTGTGTGTGTGAGCCCCGGCTGTGTACCGGGTCATACTGGCCCATTTGGGACTTAATGAGGCAGGACAGGTGGTCCGTTAGGGAGCTGAGGGACACTTATGGGACATGCTGGACTGTGAATTTGATATTTAAGTGCACGCTGTTAGCCTGAGACCCACTAAAAGTGTTTGTGTGTGGGTGTGTATGAGTGTGTAGAGAGAGAGAGAGAGAGAGAGAGAGAGAGAGAGAGAGAGAGAGAGAGAGAGAGTGTGATTGTGAGTGAGTGAGTGTGTGTGTGTGTGTGTGTGTGTGTGTGTGTGATTGTGATTGTGAGTGTGTGCGTGCGCGCATGTGTGTGAGTGTGTGTGTGAGTGTGAGTGTGTGTGTGTGTGTGTGTGTGGCCTAAATGCCCTTAGGAGCAGTGACTCAGACCCAGCCGGGGCGAGCCCTGAAGAGAGAGTGAGGTCAGCCAGCGAACTTAGGCCACTTTCCACCAGCGGTCCCAAGGATAGAAGGAGATCCAACCGCTGTAGTTCCACCCAGCCACAGGGACTAGAATCACCTTAAATCGCTTGTGCCTTGTCACTGGGAGTGTATATCATATGTATCTGTTAGAAATAGAGAGAGAGAGAGAGAGAGAGAGAGAGAGAGAGATCTTACAGTGTTTGGGAGTGTAGACCTCTAATGAAGATGAACCATGGGGGTATGGAGTGGCCCTGTTACAGTGATGGTCTACACTCATTATGGATGCAGGCAGCTGTGTGTATCTGTGTGTGTGAGAGAGAGAAGCAGAGTGGTTGGAGTCCGTGAGATCAGAGATGAGGTCTATGAGAGTCTATGTGACGGCCATCTGCCGCGCACACGAGCGCCCATGCATTATGGAGAGGAGGGGAGGGGGCTGCTGTCTGCTGCTGAGAACATGATCCAGAAAGACGAGAGAGCAGGATACTGCTGTCTGCTTCCAACATGCAGACTGATTAGGAAGTGAAGAGAGAGAGAGAGAGACACAGGAGAGGAGAGAGGGAGATAGGAGTGAGCAACAGCTAGCGAGAGAATGATGACGGTGCGGTCTCCTGACAACATGCACACTCCACACTCCTTCCACTCCAGTGAGGAGACAGAGAGATAGGAGGAGAGAGGGGGGAGAGACAGAGATGGTGGGAGAGACAGAGATGGGGAGAGAGACAGAGAGGGGAGATGGGGGGAGAGACAGAGATGGGAGGAGAGAGGGGGGAGAGACAGATGGGGAGAGAGACAGAGAGGGGGGAGAGACAGAGATGGGGGAGAGACAGAGATGGGAGGAGAGAGGGGGGGACAGGGGAGAGATGGGAGGAGAGGGGGGGGAGAGGGGAGAGATGGGAGGAGAGGAGAGAGGGGGAAGAGACAGAGATGAGAGGAGAGAGACGAGAGGGGAGGAGAGAGACAGGGCTGTCGAGTCTCATTAACACTGTGTCTGGGTGGGAATATGGAAAGTAATGTTCACCAAAGTGAAGGTTACATTGTCATTCATTTGCAATATCTCTCCCCCGGTTACTCTCTGTGCTATTCTTGTGCTTAATGAGCTATTGAAAATGCCCGGTTTGGGTGAGGACAGGGGTATATAAAGAGCAATTCCGAGAACTCCAAAGCACTTTGTCGCTAAACGGGTCAAGTTTGGGGTTTTCCTCTCCGAAGGGTAGCAGAATGGCTGCTTTTATCATCCCGAAACAAGGTCACAACTTTTTAATTTGACCGTCGGCCAGTGGAATTCTGTTTCTGAATCATCTGCTCAGAGGAAGCTTAGCGGATTCTATAAATAGGCCCCTACCTGAAATATTACTACACGCACACCTCACGCATGCGTACGGACAAACACACAAACACACGCACACACACACACACTATGACATGGCATGTCCTGGTGCAACCGGCTAATCCTCTCTCGGGTTTGTTGTGGCACACCGGGTAACACACGCTGACTCAGATTTGGGTTTTGTTTGGGTTTTGCTTTTTAGCGGAAAAAGCTGACTTGGAATCGTCAAGCTGCTGCCCCGGCAACCAACGCCTCAGCAACCGTCGCTAATAATAGCCCTCATTAAGTTTACATAGTCAACTTTAAAATGTTAATATCCACTTGATTTGTGGGTGTCTCACTGTCAGCTGAATCTCATGTGTAGGATGAAGAAAACATATGGGCGGGGATGAAAACAGGTTTGGGCTTCAGCTCTTCTGAGAGAGAAGGAACCTCATTTCACCCTAAAAGGTTAGAGCCTCGAAGAGCCTCACAGAGGGACATTCCACACTGCCCCCCCAGCCCTCTCTACTGGGGTACGGAAGCGCAGCTTTCAGTGGGGGTTTTCAATGCATTTTCCAGTGGCGGTGGAATTCGTCTTTTAACTGCAACGCAGGTGATTGACACCGCTGACTGCTAACTAGTTCGCTAATGAACTCATGAAACTCACGAAACATCAAAATAACCTCGACGGCGAATGTCGAAAGTGGCCAATAGTAAGCTATCTGTAGCGGAGGGAAAAACGACTTTACCGTACCCCCAGTAGAGGGGCGTGGCTTCAGATTTCGGAGGTTTGAACACCTCCGGCATCGAGTACCTATGGGGGAAAATTCCTTGTCACGTTCTTCTGTCTAAAATTCGAATCCAACTGACTGGTAGAAAAACAGCCTGGAATAACAACCAACAAACCTGGCTTTAGTGGGAGTGGATTCACTGAGTGTAGTAGTTTGAAATTTGTCACCGTCTTTGATCTCAGCCAATCACGCGGCTGCGATGCGTAGCTCCTGTGGGGTCTAGGCCCTGCGGGAGCTGACGGATGTGAAGTAAAGCCAACGCTGTCCGTTTTCTACGCCCTTTCTATTGGACGTGTTGGTCCACCAGACCCTTTAGAGCATTTGTGGGCCGACGTGTCTGAGAATGAGACACTGAGTACCACAGGGGCGGACTCACCTGACCAGGAGTGTGTGTGTCCTGTGTGCAGGTACAGGAGGGTGACCAGGGATGTGTCCTGTGTGCAGGAGGGTGACCAGGGGTGTGTGTGTGTGTGTGTGTGTGTCTACAGGTACGGGAGGGTGAACTACGTGCTGGCCAGGAGGCTGGAGCTGCTGAGGGAGGTGGGGAGGCTGCAGGAAAGCCTGGACGTCCCCGGAGACGTCTCCTACACCTGTGAGACCGCAGGACACTTCTACCTCTACCAGGTGAGGAGGGGGGGGGGGGGGACACTTCTACCTCTACCAGGTGGGGAGGGGGGGGGGGGGGACACTTCTACCTCTACCAGGTGAGGAGGGCGGGGGGAGGGACACTTCTACCTCTACCAGGTGAGGCGGGGGGGAGGGGAGGGGAGGGAGGGACACTTCTACCTCTACCAGGTGAGGAGGGGGGGAGGGGAGGGGAGGGGAGGGAGGGACACTTCTACCTCTACCAGGTGGGGAGGGGAGGGAGGGACACTTCTACCTCTACCAGGTGAGGAAGGGGGGGGGGGGGAGAGGGAGGGACACTTCTACCTCTACCAGGTGAGGAGAGGGAGGCTGGAAGGGAGGGAGGGTTTGATTGACACTTCTCCCTCTATGAGGTGAGGAGAGGGAGGGAGGGAGGCTGGGTGAGGGTCTGACAGACAGATTTCTGAGGACGGAGGCGTCAGCACGTTCGGAGACGCTTACGATCAACGGGAGGAAATCCTGTCATTCATCCAACATCTCCCCATCGGTATCTGTTCGGTCTACTGACGCCGACCGAAAGGCTGGACTGAAGGACACGGACACCATTCAATTCGTTTTTCGTATTTTCGTGAAAATTAAACAGATTGTGAAACCTGCGAATGCAGACAACAAAACATACATGAATACACAGCTCTGACACATTCAATGACTAACACAAAGCATATAAATGTTACACAAAGCACGCATCAAACACACTAACTGTGGCATCCCTCGAGTCCTGGCATCACACAATGAACCCATACGCACGGTCTCCTACTATTAAGCACCTAATCACAACCCCCAATATCCCTACGCATAACTGATCACTATACTCAAAAATTCCCACGCAGTTATGAGGCATAACTCAAAATAATGTTACTAATAACATGTTATTCAAATAACATTCAAAATAAAATTCCACATTTGTCCCATTTTATAGGCTGAAATATGCACACTGAAACACCCCATCCTAACTGGACAGTACAGTATCTCCTCGTTAAAGCACATCAGTAGTCAGTTGTTGTTGTTGTTGTTGTTTGTTTGTTTGGTTAAGCTGATCACATCCCGGCCGTGATACCGTGGCGTCAGTATATCTTGTGTTCGTTCTCCTCCAGCCTCGACAGCAAACCACCCAAATAGTACCCCCCCCCCCCGATCTCTTCTTATTCCCTGTCACCTAATTACCGCATTCAGTTCTTCCGGAGAGAGAGGGGGAAAAAAACGTGCAGCGGCGTGTCAGCAGAAAACAAGTTTAGAAGTCGACACAATGAAGATTCTGTTTATAAAGATACAGAAGCCCCACGAAGGAGGCAGGCAGCAGTTGTCATGTTGAGCAGTCCTCTTGAGAGGGTTATACTAGTGAGTATACTACCCTACCTGAGTACTAGTGAGTATATACTACCCTACCTGAGTACTAGTGAGTATATACTACCCTACCTGAGTACTAGTGAGTATATACTACCCTGCCTGAGTACTAGTGAGTATATACTACCCTACCTGAGTACTAGTGAGTATATACTACCCTACCTGAGTACTAGTGAGTATACTACCCTACCTGAGTACTAGTGAGTATATACTACTACTACTACTAGAAGAAGGCGTGCAGGCAGCTGTCATGTTGAGCAGTCCTCCTGAGAGGGTTACACAACAACGGTCTAGATCAGGTCCTGAGAGGGTTACACAACAACGGTCTAGATCAGGTCCTGAGAGGGTTACACAACAACGGTCGAGATCAGGTCCTGAGAGGGTTACACAACAACGGTCGAGATCAGGTCCTGAGAGGGTGGGTCAGCGTAGCCCCAGATCTGTAAATAAACAAGTGTGTTTCAGCCTGTCGTCTGAAGGCGTGCTGTCAGTAAGAGGAGCCTGGTGGTCGACACACCAGAGACCAGACAGCTGAGCTACCGTGTCCCAGTCCCACGTCTTTATAGAGGCCATGGGTGTGTGTCACGGCCCCTCCCTCACACACACACACACACACACACACACACACACACACACACACACACACACCTGACAGACCGGAGGCTGGTGAAGGTAGAAATGGTGAAAACGGGCTCATTGTAAACGCGACCGCGCGATCCCCTTCCTCAGGCCGTTCCAGGCGTTTTACGATGAGGCCCGTCCACCGATTTGGACCTCCGCCCAGTGTGTGGGTTCACCCCGCCCTGTGTATGGGTTCACCCCGGCAGTCCCGGGCCTGTGTGTGTGTGTGTGTGTGTGTGTGTGTGTGTGTGTGTGTGTGTGAGAGGTGAGACATGGAGCTGTGTCAACAGCAGTAATGAGCTGGTGGCGGTGGGCTCAACCGGTAGATGGATAGCGGTTCCTGGTCATTTTCATGGTCCATTAAGGCAGGTGGCGATGGTGGGAGGCACATTTTGTAACACTGAGGAAATGTATGTGATTTTCTTTTTCTCTCTCTCTCTCTCTCTCACTCTTTTATTTATTCATTTATTTTTTGGGGGGAAGGTTGTGACTTGTAATTGTGTGTGTGTGTGTGTGTCTGTGCCTGTGCGCGTACCTGCGCGCGCGTGTGTGTGTGCCTGTGCGTCGAATACCAAACAGAAAGCAGTCAGACCATAACATCCAGGGGGGGGGTCTGTCTGCTCTCTCTCTCTCCCCGCTGCAGGTGATGTCTCGCTGGGAGGAGTACATGAGCAAGGTCAGGCCCAAGCCCGGGCGGCCAGTGGAGGCAGAGGCGGTGGCCGCTCACTTCCCCTTCCACCAGTACTTCTCCAACGCCCCCCAGCCCGTGTTCCGGGGCCGCACCTACGAGGAGGACATGGACACGGCCGAGGGCTGCTACCGCCACATCAGGAAGATCTTCACCCAGCTGGAGGTTAGACCCAGGCCACACACACACACACACACACACACACACACACACAGAGACATACACACACAGAGACACGCACACACACAGAGGCACACAGACAGAGGCACACAGACACACACACACAGACAGAGGCACACGCACACACACACAGACAGAGGCACACAGGCACACACACACAGACAGAGGCACACAGGCACAGACACACAAACGCGCACACACAGAGACACACAGAGGCACACAGACACACACACAGACAGAGGCACACGCACACACACACAGACAGAGGCACACGCACACACACACAGACAGAGGCACACACACAGAGGCACACAGGCACAGACACACGAACGCACACACACACACACACACACACACACACACACACACACAGAGTCACACACACACAGAGACATACAGAGGCACACAGACACACACACACACACACACACAGAGGCACATAGGCAAAGACACACGAACACGCACACACAGACACAGGCACAGGCACACACACACATAGACAGGCAGACGCACGCACGCACAGACAGACAGACACACACACACGCAGGCAGGCAGGCAGGCAGACAGACAGACACACACACAGACAGACAGACACACACACAGACAGACAGACAGACACAGTCACACACACACACACACACACATCAAGACACACGTCAAGATGTCGTAACCCAGTGGGAGATAAACAACAGACGCACACACACACACACACACACACACACACACACACACACACACACACACACACACATTCCGTGTCAGCAGTTTGTGTGTCCCTAGCAGGATGTGGCGAGCAGCACTCAGCCCACGTGAATCTCTCACACACACACACACACACACACACACACACACACACCTACCTCCTTTCTGAAGTGGTTCCAGTAGCGGCGTGGCCAGATAAGGATCAGTGTTGTGTGTCTGCCAGCAGCAGCAGCAGCAGCAGCAGGTCAGGTGACGTGGTTAGACGCTGCTGCTCGTTCTCCTGAGGCCGTCACACTCTAATCTGACCCCACACCCAACCACACAGAATAGACAGGCTTTTCTTTTCCACACTCCTCTCTCTCTCTCTCTCCCCCCCCTATCTCTCTCTCCCCCCCTCTCTCTCTCTCTCTCTCTCTCTCCGTCTCTCTCTCTCTCTCTCCCCCTCCCTCTCTCTCTGTTTATGAGTCTGTGTGAGACGAGTTGGAATTACATGATGATTGGCGACATGTCTGCCTCCACCTCCCCCCCACCACCACCCCCCCCGGCTGTCAGGACCTGCTGTCTCCCCAGATACAGATGGAAGATTAGAAGTCCTGGCACACACTCTGCATTCACGTACACACACTCACACACACACTCACAAACGCACACGCACGCTCACCTCAGGACGCGTCCCTGGCTGCCCCTCCCCCCCCGGCCCACCCAGGCCAGCCAGTCTTTATCCAGAGATAACAATAACATTACAGATTTATGGGCCCCGGTGCGAAGGCCTCGTAGAAGCAATAAAGAAGTTATTGGCTGGAGGTAATATCCATCCAACTCCTATGTTGGACGGGATTTATCCAGGGTGTGTGTTGTGGGTGTTGTGTGTGTGTGTGTGTGTGTGTGTGTGTGTCATGGCCGCACCCATGCCCTGACCTTATCCCTATCAGGAAACGGCTCTTCCTGTATCACAATGAATGAAGGCCGTCTGTCTGTCTGTCTGTCTGTCTATCTGTCTTGCGTCTGTCTGTCTGTCTGTCTGCCGTTGTTGTTGTTGTTGTTGTTGTTGTTGTTGTTGTTGTTGCTGCTGCTGCAGTGAGGGTGTTAGTGTTGTAGTGTTGCTTCCATACAGGCAGGGCTGGTTGATGTTGCCAGGTAGGAGAAGAGGGCAGCCCCAGTGCCTGATGTGCCTCTTTTAACTCACCTTTAATGTTGTTTACCTTGTCTCTCTTCTTATTCTTTTTTCTTTTTCACCCTTCTTCCCCCTCTCCGACGACTTCACTTCACCCTTCCTTTGTGGTGGAGGAGCGCGGGGGGGCGGGGTGGGGGGGTTAAAAATAGGGCTCATTAATGTTGCATCTCTTTGATCGGTTTTAATATTAATGTTAAAATAGTAACACCATCAAATATTCATGTCCCAGCGCCCTCTGAGGCAGCCCCCCCCCCCCCCATCAACCCCCTCGGCCTCCACCGTCCTTAAAATAGCACGCTGGCATACCCCCCCCCCCCAAATCTTTAACAGCGGCTATGATACACCAGGCCCGTCACCCGGCCCGCGGCTATCTCTCTAAAGAACCCCTCCAACCTCACCCCCCCTATCTCTCTAAAGAACCCCTCCAACCTCACCCCCCCTTCGAGAGCCACCTAAGGGACTCTGGATGGGAGGGCCCACCACTGCTCATTAAGCTGCTATTGAACTGTAACCCACACCATTTAACCCCCGCCCCCCCCCCCCCCACACACACACACACACACACACACACACACACCCTCTAACCAGCCCTGGAGATAGTGTGGTAAGAGAGATAGCTGAAGAGGTCAGGAGATGAAGAGGTTAATGACAATTGCCGATTGAATTTCCTGAAAGGGGGGGTAGGATAAGATTGCCTATTGGGTGGGGGGGGGGAAGGGGGGTGGTTGTGGTTTGGCTCGGAGGAGCTGCCTGGAATCAATGGCTCCAGTAATGAGGCTGGGGCTGTGCATGTTTTGCTGCTATTTCGGGTCTGACCTCTAAGCTGAGGAGCTGTGAGGGGGAAAAAGGTTCAGTCCGAGAAACACGTCCGACATGTCATAAACCTGTTTTTTTTACCCTGTTAGTTTGGACACTGATGTATTGTTATTGGTTATCCAGAGTATTGAGGTGAAACCTTTAATCCCGACAGGGATTTGATCTCCCTGTTATTATTCTGTTATTATTCCGCCCTCACCTTTAATCCGCCGACAATTACATCTTCCATCATCGTTTTGCGGAATGACAAAAAACAAAACAAAAATCATCCACAATCTGTCAGCGTCGTAGCCAATGTTGTCCCGGCGATGACCCTCTGACCACCCCTCCCCCCCCTCCTTTGTGTCTCTCCTGTCAGGAGTTCCGGGCGTTCGAGCTGCTGCGTAGCGGGCTGGACCGCTCCAAGTACCTGCTGGTGAAGGAAGCCAAGATCATCGCCATGACCTGTACCCACGCTGCCCTGAAACGCCACGACCTGGTGGAGCTGGGCTTCAAGGTGAGGGGGGGGGGGTCTGACCTGGTGGAGCTGGGCTTCAAGGTGAGGGGGGGGGGGGACCGTGGCTTGAAATACCGTATAGTCCTCATGGTGTATTATTGATGTCTTGCAATCTTATCCGCTTCAGTTTTTTTTGTTGCTGTTTTCAGTATGACAACATCCTGATGGAGGAAGCAGCTCAGATTCTGGAGATCGAGACCTTCATCCCTCTCCTGCTACAGGTAGACCCCCACAGAACCCCCCCCTAACACCGCACCTGTCCACCTCTGTCAAGACTACAACCTCCCCTCTACACCACCAAGTCTAGAACCTCACCTCTACACTACCAAGTCTAGAACCTCTCCTGTACACCACCAAGTCTAGAACCTCCCCTGTACACCACCAAGTCTAGAACCTCACATCTACACCACCAAGTCTAGAACCTCACCTGAGTATTGTACTTCTCTCAATCCTAACCCCTTCTGAGTCCTAGTGTCCATCCTAAACCCCCACTAGTGAGTGTATACTAGGGGTGCAATGGTTCAGTTGGTCCACGTTCGGTATGAACCTCATGTTTTTGTGCGTAAGGATAAAAAAAATGCTACTATTTATTTACAAACTGTTACTTCACTTTATTTTGCTTATACTTATGGAACTTTAATATTTAGACACATTCCAGAATATGACTGGTATATTGTATAATATAAATATGTATAAACAAAAAATAACAAAAACACTTTCAAATGTGACACCAGACAGTTTTTTGATAAACCAGTAGGCTACATTACTTACTGAAACTACAGATTGTAAGCTTTCAAATGACGTGTCATACATTGAAATCCGAAAAAATATGACGAAGTTAGACTCATTTGAATGTTGTTAGACCTCAGGCAACATTCAGCTGCTAACAGCTAGCGGCTAACAAAGCACAGCGCTAGGAAGATCTAAACTGTATTTTAATAACATCACAACATGCTGATAGAACATCAACATGCTAAAAACACATAACTACACATAATTAGATGATCACACAGTCCTTGCTTTTGAACACGTCCTAAAACTAAAGTATATTTACAAGCCATGTAAACCGATAGCCGATTACCGATAGCCTCCGGACAACAATAACAATGAATCCATTCCACAAAGTATACATATTAAGAGAGCTATTTTGAGCGCTATTTATAGCGGTTTCACGTATGCGAGTGGTTTACGGTTTCACCAACTGCAGTCACAAATGTGCCTCTTTGGCTTGACGACTGGTATAGGAAAGATAGAAATGGAAGTAAAAATGCACTTAAGTTATGAGAGCTGTACCAGCTGTAGCCCATTGTGCGCATATTATGCACATATACGACATGCGTGAAGCATTTCTGCGACACACGTTTCTGTTCAGTGTTTTCATTCCCTCATAGCTGTATTCAATGCCAAAACCAGAATGAATGACCCCACAATGCAGATTAGTAGCAATCCGGGGCTTCCTCAAACTGTTGCCATGTTCTCGACTCCGCTCGCAATGAACAAACCTTTGAGCAAGAAGCAACTGCGTTCAGACCAACTCCACCTCCGACTTTGAATGAAACGCAGGATAAACCGAAAACCGCCCCGGTTCACTAGTGTATTGAACCATGGAAGGCGAACCGAACCGTCCGTAAAAAAAAACGAGAACCGTTGCACCCCTATTACCGTATTGACCCGAATATAAGACAGGGTTTTTTTCCCCGGAAAAGTCGGAAAAATTTGCATCGTCTTATATTCGCGCCCTAGACTTTTACATGTCAATATTAATTCACAACAACGTATGGCGCCAAAAGACTGTTCCCCATGCAAGCCACCGTGTTTCTCCCTCTCACGCACACCCCAGTGACGGGTGCCTGGAGAGATGGAGACGCACTCACACACACACCCGCGGAGAGACACTGCAGAGACGCACTCGGACCAGCTCGAAAAAAGTGGCTCTTAAGTTGGTCAAGTTAACAAACAACAGAGGAGGAGTTACGATGCCAATTTTAAGACCATGGTGGTCAATGAAGCAGAGGCATCAAACAACTGTCGAGCAGCCAAGGAATATGATATTACAGAGTGTAATGTTAGAAGTTGACGAGCCCGAAAAGATCGGCTTAAGAATGGTAACAGTCAGAGAAAAGCGTATCGCCGTCCGCAAAGCGGCCTCTTCCAGGTGATTGACAGGAGGGTGCGTGAATACGTGACTGAAAAACCTATCGATTGTATGCCCATACCCCAAGATGATAAAAATAACCTACATTGTTTCATTCAATGTGAATACAAATCAAATTATTTTCTTTATTTGGTCTTCTTGATTTGGTCTTCAAAAAAAGTATTTTACCGAAAACGATTATTGAAAAAGGGGGGTCGTCTTATAATCAGGGTCGTCTTATATTCGGGTCAATATGGTATATACTACCCTACCTGAGTACTAGTGAGTATATACTACCCTACCTGAGTACTAGTGAGTATATACTACCCTAACTGAGTACTAGTGAGTATATACTACCCTACTGAGTACTAGTGAGTACATACTACCCTACCTGAGTACTAGTGAGTATATACTACCCTAACTGAGTACTAGTGAGTACATACTAACCCTACCTGAGTACTAGTGAGTATATACTACCCTAACTGAGTACTAGTGAGTATATACTACCCTATCTGGGTACTAGTGAGTATACTACCCTTCCTGAGTACTAGTGAGTGTGTACTAACTGAGTATGACTCTCAGTGGTAATGGATGGATGGGTTCCATCAAGGCTAATGGGGCGGTCCTGTTTGTCCCTAACAGGCTCAGATAGCACTACCGTCTGTTTACATACCAGACCATTAAGCACGTCAGCATAGCCCCCCCCCCCACACACACACACTCCCCCCCCCCCCTCTCTCTCTCTCTCTCACTACCAGAGCGTATGCCAGCCCAGCTCCCCCCCCGCTGTGAGAGCCCTGTGTTAAGCAGCACACCTAATGAAGCACCACCCCCCCCCCCCCTAATGAGGCGCCTCTTGTTT
>NW_027662681.1:22500-29171 GCF_963989245.1 Nansenia antarctica | reverse complement strand
CCTCTCTCTCTCCCTCTCCATCTCTCTCTCCCTCTCTCTCTCTCTCCCTCCCTCTCTCTCCCCTCCTTTTTAAGTCTTGTGTTACAGGGAAACTATGCGAGCCATGTTGGAGAGGCAACAGTGGGTTTAGTCGGTGGGAACACGGCGTGACTCCAGTGGCTGGGGCCGCAGAGTAAACACTTTCTGTCTCAAGCCAGAAATAGTTTGGACGGAGAGAGCGAGAGAAAAGGGAGGACAGAGAGAGAGAGAGGAGAGAGAAAAGGGAGGACAACGCGCTTGTGTTATGGCGCAGGGAGAAATGGAGCCCTGAGGGCACTTTCTTTCTTTCTTTCTGTGGGTCTTTCTCTCTCTTTCTCTCTTTCTCTCTTTCCCTCTCTCTCTCTCTCCTTCTCTCTCTCCTTCTCTCTCTCTCTCCCACTCCCATTTCTTTCTTTTTTCCCCCCACATCTGACAATGTTCAGTGGTGGCCTCCCAATCAGTCCCACACACAGAACACACACCACACACACACACACACGCACACACGCCCGCTCTTCGTGTCAGCCAGGCAGCAGGGTCACGTCAAAAGTGTCGATTATCTCAATCACATTAGGCGTCTGTTTAGCATTTAGTTAATTGTCGCGTTATTAAGTTGTCAGTGAGCATTAGCCCAGCGCTGAACAATGCAAATAGTCTCTGCAGACCCCCACCCCCCCCCCCCACACACACACACATACACACATTCCCCCCCTCCACACACACACACATCCCCTCTCAGCCTGCGTATGGAATTGATTCAGTTTGACTACCAGATCGATGTTAAGATCTGCTGGCTGTTTATGTGAAATCAAGGTTGCGTAAACACAACCCGATGCTAAGATGTCATCTCCATTCAAACCACCCAAAATAGAAAACTAGCTAAAGAGACTAAACTACTTCTCACTTCTTGAAAGTTGTTGTTTGATCTTTGGTCGTCACTTCATTTCTGATTAGCAATGTTAGCATCATTTATATTTATTCCCCCTCTGCTGCAGTCGTCGGTCATCTGGTGATCTGGTGTGTGTGTCTGTGTGTGTGTCTGTGTCTGTGTGTCTGTGTCTGTGCCCCCAAACGCTGATTAGCACGGCTAAGTAAAGTAAGCACTAGCTAGCCGCTTATTCCTCTGGTCATCCATTATTGAGCGCGCGGTCCCTCCCCGGGCCGACGCCCCCCCGCCTGGGGTCTGCGGCGGGCTGCTGGAGGACGACCAGGGTCGGCCCAGGTATCAGATTGTTCATGTCTGTGTCCCTGTTAACCACAGCGGAGGGCAGAGGGACGGCTGTCTGGGCTGGGGTTGGAGGAGGTGTGTGTGACCCTGTCCTCTCAGCCAGGGACCAGGGTTAGCCGCTAGGCTAGCAGCTGTAGCAGTAATGTACTCTAGTAGTGTTCTCTCTCTCTCTGTCTCTCTGTCTGTCTCTCTCTCTCTGTCTCTCTCTCTCTGTCTCTGTGTCTTTCTTTCTCTCTCTCTGTGTCTCTCTGTCTCTCTCTCTCTGTGTCTTTCTGTCTCTCTCTCTCTGTGTCTCTCTTTCTCTCTCTCTCTCTCTCTCTCTCTCTGTTTCTCTCTCTCTCCCTCTCAAGTCAAGACTAAAAACCCATCTTTTTAATATCACCTTTAAATGACTAAATCATTAAATGATGATTATATAATGATTGGAGCACTTTGAGCTGCAACGTTTGCAGGAAAAGTGCTATACAAATAAAAGTTATTATTATTATTTTTATTATTACAGTTTAAGTGACTGGATGTTTTTGTTGTGTGTCCCAGCAGGTGATGATTATCTGAAGGTCTCTGGGTTTGGAGGGGGTAGCCTACATACATATACATACATATACAGTCTCTCCTAAACACACCCAGATACACCCAGACCCGCTCTGACTGAAAGAGGATATCGTCACAGAAAATCTCTTCTTTTCATGTTACTAGTAATCAGACTCTCCTCTTCCTCTGTCTCCTGCTTTGTCTTTCCACTTCTGCACGCAGTCCTTCAGTCACTCCTTCAGTCTTTCATTCATGTTTTTGTTGCAAAAGCATCGATGGTAAAGAAAATACAAGAGCAGTGTGAGAGAATGCTCCTCTGAGGTCATGTGAGTTCATAGAGTAAGTTAACAGGAAGAGGCCGTGCGTTGCCCAAGGTGTCGTGTGTGTGTGTGTGTGTGTGTGTGTGTGTGTGTGTGTGTGTGTGTGTGTGTGTGTGTCGTGTGTGTGTGTGTAAGACCCGAGTTCAGCTCTGACTGGCACCATAAGCTCTTTCAGAGTTGCGAGGGGTTATTTCAATAGTGGAGCTGTTTAACAGGGTCGGGCGGTGGCTCCCAGTTTTTGATACAGTTAAACCGTCGGCAAATGTAACCGCGCTTTACAGTTCTACCCCGGGATTCAGAATCATATTGTTAGGGCTTTGACCGAGCTCCAGTTCGTGAGCTTAGAATGATAAGGTTCTGTCTCCGTTTAGAATGATAAGGTTCTATCTCCGTTTAGAATGATAAGGTTCTATCTCCGTTTAGAATGATAAGGTTCTATCTCCGTTTAGAATGATAAGGTTCTATCTCCGTTTAGAATGATAAGGTTCTATCTCCGTTTAGAATGATAAGGTTCTATCTCCGTTTAGAATGATAAGGTTCTATCTCCGTTTAGAATGAGAAGGTTCTATCTCCGTTTAGAATGATAAGGTTCTATCTCCGTTTAGAATGATAAGGTTCTATCTCCGTTTAGAATGATAAGGTTCTATCTCCGTTTAGAATGATAAGGTTCTATCTCCGTTTAGAATGATAAGGTTCTATCTCCGTTTAGAATGATCAGGTTCTATCTCCGTTTAGAATGACAAGGTTCTATCTCCGTTTAGAATGATAAGGTTCTATCTCCGTTTAGAATGATAAGGTTCTATCTCCGTTTAGAATGATAAGGTTCTATCTCCGTTTAGAATGATAAGGTTCTATCTCCGTTTAGGGCAGTTCAGAGATATTGAGCGTCAAAGTTTTTACATTCCATTATGTTCTGTGAGATGGAACCTTTGTATTTTATGAATTACTAACTCAAAAATGTCAACATTTTAAAAATAACACCACACAGGCATTAATAAACACCTACTGGATCAGATTATGTAAAAAAAATCAATTTTGACCAAAAATGGGGATAGAACCTTATAACTCTAACATCACGAGTTTCAGATGATGAATCTGTGACAGAGGCAGGTGAGAGGTGGACCGAAGCCTTTCTACCAATCTGCTCTAACACTCTCTCTCTCTCCCTCTCTCTCTCTCTCTCTGCTCCGACACTTTCTACTTTCTACTGGCAGCGCTGGAAGATTGGTCACATGATGTGCGATTGTGATCGCTTCTAAATAGTATTTTCTGACAGGTTATTTATTTGACAAATTACATTGTTCACAAAATGTCCTCCTGCCATCACTTCCATAGCATCTTCAACCACACAGACAGACAGAGGCGCCGGACACACACTCTGAAGGTGTTTATTATATATAGCAATTTAGGACGGTTTTATTATCGACAAAAACCACCCAACCCTCCTACTTACCTCTAATTCTGAAACCCTTTAAACCTGTAACCCTAAAAAGCTTTAATCTCCCCTCACCTTCCATCGCTCTCCCAAACACACTTTCTCACCTTCCCTCTCTCTCTCTCTCTCTCTCTCTCTCTCTCTCTCTCTCTCTCTCTCTCTCTCTCCCTCTCTCCCTCACTCTCACTCACTTCTAAAAATAAGAGTAGATGTACAAGTGGTCCGTGTCACTATCAGTGACCAAATTAAATCAAGTCCCAGACTACAGTCTCTTCTTCTTCTCCTCCTCTCCACTCGCCTCTACAAACTAATTTTTCCCCAGATAGGATCTAAATGAGTTCTCCAGGCTCAGCTGGGCTGATGGATCCCATGCGGGGCCGTGGCGCGGGCCCACACCCAGCAGTAATCATCCTCCATGGTAGGAATGTTTAGCCATTAGGCCGGGTGTAAATTCCCACAATGAGCTCTGCTTTTTATTGACTGGGCCCTGGTGCATCTGCTGTCTGTCTGTGAGGTAGAGGGGATGTGTTTGTTTGTTGGAGAGAGAGAGGGAGAGACAGAGAGGGACACAGAGAGAGGGGCAGACAGAGAGAGAGAGAGGGAGTCAGAGAGAGAGAGACAGAGAGAGAGGGGGAGAGAGAGAGAGAGACGGACAGAGAGAGAGAGAGACGCACAGAGAGAGAGAGAGAGAGAGAGAAGCACAGAGAGAGACACAGAGAGAGAGAGAGAGAGAGAGAGAGAGAGAGAGAGACAGAGACGCACAGAGAGAGACAGACAGAGAGAGAGACAGACAGACAGAGAGAGACAGACAGACAGAGAGACAGAGAGACAGAGATGGAGAGAGAGAGCTAGCAGCACCACAGCGTCTCCCCCCCTCCCTCCCTCCCAGTCAGTAGAAGTCCCCAGCCGGGCCTGTGCGTTCCCGGGCCTCTGGGTCAGAGCTTAGTCGGTGTTCGCGGTGGCAGAGCCTCATTGTGGCATCACCACGGGAACCTGGGGAACAACATTGTCTCAGGGAGAGGAAGGAATGGGGGGGTGGCAGGCAGCGTTTTGGCAGCAAACAAGGAGGGGATATCAGAATGGGTTTGGTGGAGCGGTCGGGGGGGAGAAGTCCTCTGTGCGAGCCGGGCCCTGGTGCTTTGGGCTTTGTGGAGCGTTGTGAGCCAGGGACGGCTGCGTGTGTCCGCAGGGGGAAATAAAAAGTTTTGTTGGGGGAGATTATGGACTCCCGGAGGCTCGGCGATTCACGCACCGTTAAAAGAAAGCCAGCAGGACACTCGGAGCAAATCTCAGCCTTCCCCCAAAACCCCCCCTCTCCTCTCCTCACCCCTCCTCACCCCAGAGAGATGTGTCGTCTCCTGCACGCACGCTACAAAGCCGACCCCAGCCAGCCCATCCTGTCCAACAAGCATTATCTCCCCCGGATTCACATTCATGCAAACGCTGTATCTGCATGTTCTCTGCTGTGCTCCGGGCTTTGTTAAGGAGAGCTTGGTTACAGGGTTAGATAAGGGAAGAGAAGCTAAAAAAAAAAAAGCAACAGCAACAGCCTTTCGGAATGAAAGAAAGCCCTCCATTGTCACTAAGTTTCCCACCTTGAAATATCCTTGTCACATGTTAACCTTGGTGGCAAGAGGGGCTTGAATAGAGAAGGCTCTCAGACACACAGACAGAGAGAGAGAGAGAGAGAGAGGGGCCGTGAATCATAATCGCCCGGCTCCTTTGTTAGCCTCGGCGTTATAGAGACTAAATCTCCCTGGGTAATTAGATTTGAGCTGTTTGCGAACATCTTAAAAGCGATTGGTATAAAAACAGCTACGCGTGAGGGCCCTTTTAATTTACAGTGCAAATACGTTTCGATTAGAGCAAAGTGGGGGGAGGAGGGAGGAGGAGGGGATGGGGATGGGGGGGATGGAGGATAGAGGAGGAGGAGGAGGAGAGGGTGGGAGACGGGGGAGACGGGGGGGGAGTTCGTTCTCTCTCTCTCCTTTCTTTTTGTTGTTGTTATTGCCAGAAAGGAGGGGGGTGAAATGGTTCTTTCTGTTACTTAATTGTGAACTGGGAGATTAGTGTGAGCCACTTCCAACCCTGTCCGCCTCGGACAAAGGAACCGTCAGATCTTGTTGCCTAGTGACATGGTGTTCACACCGGCCAATTTAGCCCGTTCGCTAGGTAGCGCCTCAGTCGGTACCTGTGGTCTGCTGAGAGGAGAGGATGTAGCGTAGAGCTGGGCCTTGGTGTTATATGAGTGATCACGCCCGCCTCTCACCCTCGCTCTGGCTAATCGACTGTTCCCTGAGCTGTAATGGCCGTAAGAGCGCATCACAAATTAAGATGCCGTCCTTGTCTATCTACCCTAGAATCATATAAAAGTTAATGTACCCAGAACGATGACATTCAGAAGACAGTTTAGGGTTTGGGGAGGAAAAGATGCGTTGCGTTATAGAGTTATAGACAGATAGTGAGAGGGGCAGCGTAGCATGGAGGATGTCCATCTCTTACTGCACACTACACAATCAAAGTGCACTTAGCAGTGTCATATTGATTATAGGAGCTTAACCTCTGTAAATCTCTGCTGCCGTTCTGGCAGCCGGCCCGTTGGACTAGCAGAGATACTGTACGCCGCCGCGGCTACGCTCGAGTAGCGCCGTGCCGCACGCCTAGAAGGTTTTACCTCCTCTTACATCATTGGACGTCACACCAACTGCCACATGGAATTCTGGGGATATACTGTCAACTGTCTGCTTTTGCGTTTTGTTTGTCACTGTTTGACAAACTAGAGAGAACCATTCAAGAGCCATTCAACACTTCTCTGTAGGCTCCTACTGGCTAGAAACAACTGATTAAGAGGAAATGTCTTAAATGAAACGTTGCTGTGTTCCCCCTCAGAGGGGGTGACAGCGGACAGCCAGCCCTCTGAAGTGGGGGAGTCAGGTGGGAGTCATTATGCTCCGTGGAGGGCTGGCTCTTATCAGTTAATAGCAGGTTTCCAAGGAGCCCGAATTGTTTTGATAGATGGCACCTGGTCAGGAACCTTTTCAACCAGTCACAGAAACCCCAACCAGAATGAAACGCCGCGGCCCAGATAAGATATCTCTCTCTTTCTCTCTCTCTCTCTTGCGACGACACATCCGCTGGG
>NW_027662681.1:12500-15000 GCF_963989245.1 Nansenia antarctica | reverse complement strand
TTTGGATAAAGGCGCTATAGAAGTGCAGTCCATTTGACACCACATTTCCAGACACACCTGTACCTACTAGACTACCTATGTCACCAGGAGGGTGTGCTAGCTCAGGATGGATGGTGTTAGCGGAGGTGTTTGATGCAGACATCTGTTTCAGATGAATGCTCGGCGGGGGTCCAGACTGACAGGTGTGTCGTCGTCGTCGTCGTCCCCCCCCCCCCCGGGGTTCAGCTACGAGAGCCTCTCCTCAAATATGAAACATTACTGTCATTACTGTCCCTGTAAATTAAAAAGCAGAGAATCATTAGCTGTGTGAGCGAGTGAGAGTGAGAGAGAGAGAGAGAGTGTGTGTGTGTGTGTGTGTGAGAGCGAGTGAGAGTGTGTGTGTGTGTGTGTGTGTGTGTGTGTGTGTGTGTGTGTGTGTGTGTGTGTGAGAGAGCGTTTCAAGGATGCTGCTCTTGACTGTCTCTCCTGAGCCATTCTCTCTACCCGGCGATCCCATTATGATGTGAAATACATGTCCACATGTTGACTGTCTCCACCAGCACTTGTGCGTGTGTGTGTGCGTGTGTGTGTGTGTGTGTGTGTGTGTGCGTGTGTGTGCGTGCGTGTGCAACTGGTCCGTCTTTTGTAGCTCGCCAAGTCGACCCAAATCAATTTCCTTTCTAATGGAATTAAAAGGTGGTTGGAGAGATTGAGACAGACTGCTGTATTAGTTCTTCAAAAGCCTTCAGCAGACACACACCGCCCTCCCCCCCCAGGGCCTCTCCCCCGATGCAGTCTGATGGACAGTCAGCTGATCTATAAATAAAGGCTTTTCTTCCTCCACAAAGACTTTTTAGTGGTTTGCTGTTGGGCTTCAAGGTCGGCCTCTCCAAATAAACATGTAGTAGATCGTTAGAGGAGGAGGAGGAGGACTAATTGAGATGGTCAAACGTACTGTCAACCAGGAGAGACTAGGAGCTACGGTTTCTTCTCCTCTTCCTCATTCCCTCTCTTTCTCCCTCTCTCTCTGTCTCTCTCTCTCTCTCTCTCTCTCTCTCTCTGTCTCTCCGTCTCCCTCTCTCTCTCTCTCTCTGTCTCTATTCCATTCTCTCCTTATCTCTCTGTCTCTCTCCTCTCCCTCCCCTCTCTGTCTCTCTCTCTCTGTCTCTCTCTCTCTCTCTCTCATTTTACCTGGTTTCTCCTTCCTCCTCTCTTTCTCTGTCTCTATTTCACTCTCCATCTCTCTCTTTCTATTTTTCTCTCGCTCTTTGTCTTGAGCTCTCTCTCTCCATCTCACTCTCTCTCTCTCCCTGGCTGTTCCAGTCTTATTTCATTCTCCATCTCTTTGTCTAATTTTTCACAAAACGTCTCTCTCTCAAGTGACTTTGAGTCAAGTGCATTTCCAGTTACACAGTTTAGTTTGAATAAAAACAGCCTCGACTTTTTTTTTTTAACCTCTCCTTTTGTAGAAATGAAATAGTTCAGCATTCAACTTTTTGTACGGCGCTTGCAGCATTTTAAAAATATTTCACGAAATCACCCGCGACACGTAACATAAATAAAGAAAATGCAGACATTTCTAAGTGCTCCTTTACGACCCTGCGTGTGCAACAAAGAAGTCTGTTTGCACTTTAACTGCAGTCGTAAGCAGATGGCAGAACAGAAAGCATCCTACAATCCTCCAGCATTTCAACATTTTATTATGTTGTTTACGCAGAGAGGCCGGCGCGCGCCAGGGAAACAAACCTCGGCACTGTAATGCCAAGGACTCCCAATCTGCGAAAGCACGTTGATTACTACTATTCACTTTTCTATTTAGCCATTTTGCCGTTTTCCCTTGTTCCCAGAGCTGTGTGTGCTGCTGTGTGTTCGTTCATTCTTCCCGAGCCGCGGGTTTGAACACATACACCGCTCCCTGACGGCCTGGCGCCCGACCTCAACAAAGGGAAGTTGTCGCGTCCTCCTCTGGACTCGTCCTGCCCTCCCTTACTTCCTGTAACGGGTCCCACAAAGGCGCTACATTAAGCCTGCGGAGGATCATGGGATCATGCCATCCCTATTATACTTAACACCTCTAACGTTATAAGAAGCTTCTAGAAGCGACGTGGCCGTGCCGTTGTTAACGCAGCCTGATGTGATTAGCTGCACCTTTTTTTGGACACACCAGATCATCAGACCCCCCCCCCACACACACACACACACACACACACACACACACACTCTCCCTGCCTCCCTCACACCCCCAGCTTACCAACCCTCCCCCCCCCCTGCCCCCCCATCCCCAAAACCCCTGTTTTTTTTGTAGCCCTGCAGTGTTAGTCTCTTTTCTCCCCCCCCACCCCGCCCCCCCCCTCGTCTCAGAAGACAAAACCAACTCCCGTCCTGTCAGAAGGGGACTGTGGGGGGGGGCAGTGGGGGGGACAGTGGGGTGACAGTAGAGAGAGCCGCTGAAAGCCTTTTGTCCACTGGGAAAGACTGTGTCAGCGCCCAGTGAGAAGGAGAGAGAGGAAGGGGGTGTGGG
>NW_027662681.1:5000-7500 GCF_963989245.1 Nansenia antarctica | reverse complement strand
ATAGCAATGACAATAAAGACCATTCATTGATTCATTGATTCATTCACACACTCTGATAATACACACACTCTGATAACACACACTCTGATAATACACACACTCTGATAATACACACACTCTGATAAAACACACACTCTGATAACACACACACTCTGATAACACACACACTCTGATAAAACACACACTCTGATAACACACACACTCTGATAATACACACACTCTGATAATACACACACTCTGATAACACACACTCTGATAACACACACACTCTGATAACACACACACTCTGATAATACACACACTCTGATAACACACACACTCTGATAACACACACTCTGATAATACACACACTCTGATAATACACACTCTGATAATACACACACTCTGATAATACACACACTCTGATAACACACACACTCTGATAATACACACACTCTGATAATACACACACTCTGATAACACACACACTCTGATAACACACACACTCTGATAATACACACTCTGATAATACACACACTCTGATAACACACACTCTGATAACACACACACTGATAATACACACTCTGATAATACACACACTTTGATAATACACACACTCTGATAACACACACTCTGATAACACACACACTCTGATAACACACACACTCTGATAACACACACACTCTGATAATACACACACTCTGATAACACACACTCTGATAACACACACACTCTGATAACACACACACTCTGATAATACACACACTCTGATAATACACACACTCTGATAATACACACACTCTGATAATACACACACTCTGATAATACACACACTCTGATAACACACACACTCTGATAACACACACACTCTGATAACACACACACTCTGATAATACACACACTCTGATAACACACACACTCTGATAATACACACACTCTGATAATACACACACTCTGATAATACACACACTGATAATACACACACTCTGATAACACACACACACTCTGATAATACACACTCTGATAATACACACTCTGATAATACACACACTCTGATAATACACACTCTGATAACACACACACTCTGATAATACACACTCTGATAACACACACACTCTGATAACACACACACTCTGATAACACACACACTCTGATAATACACACACAATACACTGCTGAATAACCCACAACAAACACACACATAATAACACACACTTAATAATACACACAACAAAAACATTTCACTGTCACAGGCAAGCGTGATAATAATACACTAGATTGTTTACAATTAAAGACCGAATGTAGGAAGGAAAAGAGCTTTTAACTCCTCCGTCTCTCTCAGCGACTGACTGTTTCATTCTGTTTCATTCTGCTTCCTTCAAGTGATGCATTTCCGAGGGGATTGAGATGTTTTCCTGTCAACTAAATGGACAGTTGAGATGCCATATGGTTGCCTGACATTATCTCTGGGTAATTAATATGGCATCTAGCCTGGCATCTGGTGGCATTAATCTAGCTGGGAACAGTTCATCTCAACATGCCCAGACCCTGACAGACAGACGGGTGAATTATCACCCAGTGTTGTTGGCGACAAGAGAGAAGGACGACTTGCTTTGTATGCAGACGAGCGTGTGTTCGTTTCACCGGGCGTTTGTTTTTGTTGTTGTTGTCGTGTCTATTGTCTAGTTTGTAGTCTACAGGCTAGGCTACAGTGTGTTTGGTGGCTGTAGAATAACGATTAGGCTTTTAGGTTTTCACACTTTCAACACCGGGAATGTTATCAGAAGTACGTCTCTACGTTCCATCGTCGAGGGTAGAGGGAGAAGCTGAAAAATCATATCGTATTATTCTGAATACAACAGAAACTATCTTTAGCAGACACGTTTTCCAGGATCGTTCCTTTCAGGTGCGCATTAATTGCATATAGATCTAATTCTCTCTCTGTCTCATCCTTGTTTCTTTTCTCTCTCTCTCTCTCTCTCTCTCTCTCTCTCTCTCTCTCTCTCTCTCTCTCTCTCTCTCTCTCTCTCTCTCTCCCTCCTCCTGTTAGATCAATAAACAATTCATCGAGGCTCTTTTCTTTGCGTTTCTTGTCAAAGCCAGCGAGGCGTTTTGAATGAATTAGCACAGCGCTCTCTCTCCCATCTCCCTTTCTCCCCCTTCCCCTCCCTCCCTCCTCTCTCTCTCTCTCTCTCTCTCTCTCTCTCTCCCTTCCCCTCCCTCCCTCTCCCTTCCCCTCCCTCCCTCTCCCTTCCCCTGCCTCCCTCCCTCTCCCTCTTTCTCCCCCTCTCTCCCTTTTCCCCCCCTCTCTCCCTCTCTCCCTTTCTCCCCCCTCTCCCTCCCTCCCCCTTCCCCACTCCCTCCCTCTCTCTCTCCCTTCCCCCTCCCTTTCTCCCCCTCTCTCCCTTTCTCCCCCCCTCTTTCCCTCTCTCCCTTTCTCCCCCCTCTCCCTTTCTCCCCCTTTCTCCCTTTCTCTCCCTCTCTCCCTTTCTCTCCCTTTCTCCCTCCCTCCCTCCCCCCT
>NW_027662682.1:7500-10000 GCF_963989245.1 Nansenia antarctica | reverse complement strand
TGACAGTGAGTGAGTGACTTCTCTGGTTAATGAGAGAGAGAGGGAAAGGAATCTGAGCGTCTTATCTGAAAGAGGAAAGCAATCAGTGCCATCTCCATCTCTAATACTGAGAGAGTCAAGGTCAGAGGTCAGGGGTCAACCAGGGGTCAAATCTCTTCAGTTCTAGTCAGTGTGTGTCTCTACAACCAGCCTACTGGCTTTACTACTGCAGAGCAAACGTATGGGTCAAAGACGTATACGGTATACGGTTTTCATAGCAGCAAAGAAATAAAACAGCAATTCCAATTCCGTAAAAGGCTTTTTTATGTTCACTGGAGAGTCACCTACGCCCTTATATTAGTTATATTCAAGAATAAAGACCATAACTCATTTTTTATTGTGATTCATATGAATGTTCGCTAGTGAAATGTAATGCAGTATAACAGTGAGGACACTGACTGTATTCAAGCCCACACAACTTATTGAGTCCCTTGGTATGAAGAGAAGGATTGGCCATGCGACCAATCAGTGTTTGAGGTGGACGGTTTGGATGGAGTGGTCCTCTGTGGCTGTGTGTGTGTGTGTGTGTGCATGTGTGTGTGTGTGTGTGTGTGTGTGTGTATGTGTGTGGCTCAGATGTGTATGGAGTGCTCCTCTGTGGCTCAGCATTAACAATGCTTAGGTTGTGGGTTCGATTCCCGCTGGGACCATATATACTGAAAAATGTATGCACTTACTGCAATGTCAGTCGCTTTTGGATAAAAACTGTCAGCTAAATGGCGTGTATTAGCTCCCCTCCAACTACAGGGGGTGTCCTACGGTGGTTCTGGTCAGTAGTGGACTGGCCATCTAGAGCAGTGTGGATCTGTGGGCTGGGGGGCAGGTGGATCTGTGGGTTGGGGGGCTGGGGGGTCTGTGGGTTGGGGGGCTGGGGGGTCTGTGGGCTGGAGGGCAGGTGGATCTGTGTGCTGGGGGGCTGGTGGATCTATGTGCTGGGGGGCTGTGTGCTGTGGGGCTGTGTGCTGGGGGGCTGGTGGATCTGTGGGCTGGGGAGCTGTGTGCTGGAGGGCTGGGGGGGCTGTGTGCTGGAGGGCTGGGGGGCTGGTGGATCTGTGGGCTGGGGGGCTGTGTGCTGGAGGGCTGGGGGGGCTGTGTGCTGGAGGGCTGGGGGGCTGGTGGATCTGTGGGCTGGGGGGCTGTGTGCTGGAGGGCTGGGGGGGCTGTGTGCTGGAGGGCTGGGGGGCTGGTGGATCTGTGGGCTGGGGGGCTGTGTGCTGGGGGGCTGGTGGATCTGTGGGCTGGGGGGCTGTGTGCTGGGGGGCTGGTGGATCTGTGGGCTGGGGGGCTGTGTGCTGGGGGGCTGGTGGATCTGTGGGCTGGGGGGCTGGTGGATCTGTGGGCTGGGGGGGCTGTGTGCTGGAGGGCTGGGGGGCTGGTGGATCTGTGGGCTGGGGGGCTGGTGGATCTGTGGGCTGGGGGGCTGGTGGATCTGTGGGCTGGGGGGCTGGTGGATCTGTGTGCTGGGGGGCTGGTGGATCTGTGTGCTGGGGGGCTGGTGGATCTGTGGTCTGGGGGGCTGGTGGATCTGTGGGCTGGAGGGCTGGTGGATCTGTGGGCTGGGGGGCTGGTGGATCTGTGGGCTGGTGGATCTGGGGGCTGGGGGGATGATAAGCGATGAGATATGTGGACGACATTCCCCGCTCACAGCTAGCAGCACCCAGATGAAACCAGCTCCCGAGAGATTTAAATCCTGTTAAGTTTCTCTGTAGTTGTGTGTAGAACGCCCGCGGCGTTGGGCTGCGTGGAATCACCCACACACGCATACGCACCGCCCACCCGCCGCCCTGCGGGCACTAGGACCCTGCAGCGGGCGGGAGACAAGGACCCATTTATGCTGATTAGCGGCGCTACGTTCAGAACTGTAGGCGGAAATTATAAAGATTATCGTCACTTTAAGGGAGAGTGTCTCATTGATGTCATCAAAAGTACCTATTTTTTTGTACTTTGCTTCTTTTTTTCTTTTTTCTTTTATCAATTGCCAATTATAGGATATAGCCTGTGAACCTTGCCTGTAGAGTCACCACTATCAATGAGAATAAACCATTTACAGAATATGGTTCAATGTTATTAAAATTGCAAACTATGGTTTGAATCTGAAGTGGAACTAAATAAAGACCAGTAGATAATCTGTCCTTCTCATGTTATTTTCAATTGGACATTACATTTAGTACTGATCTTGAACATATAGTTTGATACCACTTACAAACCACTCTCTTCTGGACTACATGACAAACCTCTCTCTTCTATCAGTCAATCAATCAATCAATCAATCAATCAAACTCTTCTAGACTACATTACTAAACCACTATCTTCTAGACTACATGAGAAACCAACTCGCTTCTATCCTACATGACAAACCACTATCTTCTACACTACATTATAAACCTCTCTCTTCTACACTACATTACAAACCACTCTCTTCTGGACTACATTTCATCGCATCTCCTCCTCATTGAGAAAA
>NW_027662684.1:5000-10000 GCF_963989245.1 Nansenia antarctica | reverse complement strand
TATGTCTCTCTATGTCTCTGTATCTCTCTCTATGTCTCTCTATCTCTCTCTATGTCTCTGTATCTCTCTCTATGTCTCTCTATGTCTCTGTATCTCTCTCTATGTCTCTGTATGTCCCTCTATGTCTCTGTATCTCTCTCTATGTCCCTCTATGTCTCTGTATCTCTCTCTATGTCTCTCTATGTCTCTGTATCTCTCTCTATGTCTCTCTATGTCTCTGTATCTCTCTCTATGTCTCTGTATCTCTCTATATGTCTCTCTATGTCCCTCTATGTCTCTGTATCTCTCTCTATGTCTCTCTATGTTACTGTATCTCTCTCTATGTCTCTCTATGTCTCTGTATCTCTCTCTATGTCTCTCTATGTCTCTGTATCTCTCTCTATCTCTCTCTATGTCCCTCTATGTCTCTGTATCTCTCTCTATGTCTCTCTATGTCTCTGTATCTCTCTCTATGTCTCTGTATCTCTCTCTATGTCTCTCTATCTCTCTATGTCTCTCTATGTCCCTCTATGTCTCTGTATCTCTCTCTATGTCTCTCTATGTCTCTGTATCTCTCTCTATGTCTCTCTATGTCTCTGTATCTCTCTCTACGTCTCTCTATGTCTCTGTATCTCTCTATATGTCTCTCTATGTCCCTCTATGTCTCTGTATCTCTCTCTATGTCTCTCTATGTCTCTCTATGTCTCTCTATGTCTCTGTATCTCTCTCTATGTCTCTCTATGTCTCTGTATCTCTCTCTATGTCTCTCTATGTCCCTCTATGTCTCTGTATCTCTCTCTATGTCCCTCTATGTCTCTGTATCTCTCTCTATGTCTCTCTATGTCTCTCTATGTCTCTGTATCTCTCTCTATGTCTCTCTATGTCTCTGTATCTCTCTCTATGTCTCTCTATGTCCCTCTATGTCTCTGTATCTCTCTCTATGTATCTGTATCTCTCTCTATGTCTCTCTATCTCTCTCTATGTCTCTGTATCTTTCTCTATGTCTCTCTATGTCTCTGTATCTCTCTCTATGTCTCTCTATGTCTCTGTATCTCTCTCTATGTCTCTCTATGTCGCTCTATGTCTCTCTATCTTTCTCTATGTCTCTCTATGTCTCTCTATGTCTCTCTATGTCTCTCTATGTCCCTCTATGTCTCTGTATCCCTCTCTATGTCTCTCTATGTCTCTCTATGTCCCTCTATATCTCTCTCTATGTCTCTCTATGTCGCTCTATGTCTCTCTATCTTTCTCTATGTCTCTCTATGGCTCTCTATGTCTCTCTATGTCTCTCTATGTCTCTCTATGTCTCTCTATGTCTCTGTATCCCTCTCTATGTCTCTCTATGTCTCTCTATGTCCCTCTATGCCTCTGTATCTCTCTCTATGTCTCTCTATGTCTCTGTATCTCTCTCTATCTCTCTCTATGTCTCTGTATCTCTCTCTATGTCTCTCTATGTCTCTGTATCTCTCTCTATGTCTCTCTATGTCCCTCTATGTCTCTGTATCTCTCTCTATGTCTCTCTATGTCTCTGTATGTCGCTCTATGTCTCTCTATGTCTCTGTATCTCTCTCTGTCCCTCTATGTCTCTGTATCTCTCTATGTCTCTCTATGTCTCTGTATCTCTCTCTATGTCTCTCTATGTCTCTGTATCTCTCTCTATGTCTCTGTATCTCTCTCTATGTCCCTCTATGTCTCTGTATCTCTCTCTATGTCTCTCTATGTCTCTGTATCTCTCTCTATGTCTCTCTATGTCTCTGTATCTCTCTCTATGTCTCTCTATGTCTCTGTATCTCTCTCTATGTCCCTCTATGTCTCTGTATCTCTCTCTATGTCTCTCTATGTCTCTGTATCTCTCTCTATGTCTCTGTATCTCTCTCTATGTCTCTCTATGTCTCTCTATGTCCCTCTATGTCTCTGTATCTCTCTCTATGTCTCTCTATGTCTCTGTATCTCTCTCTATGTCTCTCTATCTCTCAATATGTCTCTGTATCTCTCTCTATGTCTCTCTATGTCTCTGTATCTCTCTATGTCTCTCTATGTCTCTCTATGTCCCTCTATGTCTCTGTATCTCTCTCTATGTCCCTCTATGTCTCTGTATCTCTCTCTATGTCTCTCTATGTCTCTGTATGTCGCTCTATGTCTCTCTATGTCTCTGTATCTCTCTCTATGTCCCTCTATGTCTCTGTATCTCTCTCTATGTCTCTCTATGTCTCTGTATCTCTCTCTATGTCTCTCTATGTCTCTGTATCTCTCTCTATGTCTCTCTATGTCTCTGTATGTCTCTCTATGTCTCTGTATCTCTCTATGTCTCTCTATGTCCCTCTATGTCTCTGTATCTCTCTCTATGTCTCTCTATGTCTCTGTATCTCTCTCTATGTCTCTCTATCTCTCTCTATGTCTCTGTATCTCTCTCTATGTCTCTCTATGTCTCTGTATGTCCCTCTATGTCTCTGTATCTCTCTCTATGTCCCTCTATGTCTCTGTATCTCTCTCTATGTCTCTCTATGTCTCTGTATCTCTCTCTATGTCTCTCTATGTCTCTGTATCTCTCTCTATGTCTCTGTATCTCTCTATATGTCTCTCTATGTCCCTCTATGTCTCTGTATCTCTCTCTATGTCTCTCTATGTCTCTGTATCTCTCTCTATGTCTCTCTATGTCTCTGTATCTCTCTCTATGTCTCTCTATGTCCCTCTATGTCTCTGTATCTCTCTCTATGTCTCTCTATGTATCTGTATCTCTCTCTATGTCTCTCTATCTCTCTCTATGTCTCTGTATCTCTCTCTATGTCTCTCTATGTCTCTGTATCTCTCTCTATGTCTCTGTATCTCTCTATATGTCTCTCTATGTCCCTCTATGTCTCTGTATCTCTCTCTATGTCTCTCTATGTCTCTGTATCTCTCTCTATGTCTCTCTATGTCTCTGTATCTCTCTCTATGTCTCTCTATGTCCCTCTATGTCTCTGTATCTCTCTCTATGTCTCTCTATGTATCTGTATCTCTCTCTATGTCTCTCTATCTCTCTCTATGTCTCTGTATCTCTCTCTATGTCTCTCTATGTCTCTGTATCTCTCTCTATGTCTCTCTATGTCTCTGTATCTCTCTCTATGTCTCTCTATGTCTCTGTATCTCTCTCTATGTCCCTCTATGTCTCTGTATCTCTCTCTATGTCTCTCTATGTCTCTGTATCTCTCTCTATGTCTCTGTATCTCTCTCTATGTCTCTCTATGTCTCTCTATGTCTCTCTATCTCTCTATGTCTCTCTATGTCCCTCTATGTCTCTGTATCTCTCTCTATGTCTCTCTATGTCTCTGTATCTCTCTCTATGTCTCTCTATGTCTCTGTATCTCTCTCTACGTCCCTCTATGTCTCTGTATCTCTCTCTATGTCTCTCTATGTCTCTCTATGTCTCTGTATCTCTCTCTATGTCTCTCTATGTCTCTGTATCTCTCTCTATGTCTCTCTATGTCCCTCTATGTCTCTGTATCTCTCTCTATGTATCTGTATCTCTCTCTATGTCTCTCTATGTCTCTGTATCTCTCTCTATGTCTCTCTATGTCTCTGTATCTCTCTCTATGTCTCTCTATGTCTCTGTATCTCTCTCTATGTCTCTCTATGTCTCTCTATGTCGCTCTATGTCTCTCTATCTTTCTCTATGTCTCTCTATGGCTCTCTATGTCTCTCTATGTCTCTCTATGTCTCTCTATGTCCCTCTATGTCCCTCTATGTCTCTCTATGTCTCTGTATCCCTCTCTATGTCTCTCTATGTCTCTCTATGCCTCTGTATCTCTCTCTATGTCTCTCTATGTCTCTGTATCTCTCTCTATGTCTCTCTATCTCGCTCTATGTCTCTGTATCTCTCTCTATGTCTCTCTATGTCTCTGTATCTCTCTCTATGTCTCTCTATGTCCCTCTATGTCTCTGTATCTCTCTCTATGTCTCTCTATGTCTCTGTATGTCGCTCTATGTCTCTCTATGTCTCTGTATCTCTCTCTGTCCCTCTATGTCTCTGTATCTCTCTATGTCTCTCTATGTCTCTGTATCTCTCTCTATGTCTCTCTATGTCTCTGTATCTCTCTCTATGTCTCTCTATGTCTCTGTATCTCTCTCTATGTCTCTGTATCTCTCTCTATGTCCCTCTATGTCTCTGTATCTCTCTCTATGTCTCTCTATGTCTCTGTATCTCTCTCTATGTCTCTCTATGTCTCTGTATCTCTCTCTATGTCTCTCTATGTCTCTCTATGTCTCTCTATGTCTCTCTATGTCTCTGTATCTCTCTCTATGTCTCTCTATGTCTCTGTACCTCTCTCTATGTCTCTCTATGTCTCTGTATCTCTCTCTATGTCTCTCTATGTCTCCGTATCTCTCTCTATGTCTCTCTATGTCCCTCTATGTCTCTGTATCTCTCTCTATGTCTCTCTATGTCTCTCTATGTCTCTGTATCTCTCTCCATGTCTCTCTATGTCTCTGTATCTCTCTCTGTGTATCTCTATGTCTCTGTATCTCTCTCTATGTCTCTCTATGTCCCTCTATGTCTCTGTATCTCTCTCCATGTCTCTCTATGTCTCTGTATCTCTCTCTATGTATCTCTATGTCTCTGTATCTCTCTCTATGTCTCTCTATGTCTCTCTATGTCTCTGTATCTCTCTCCATGTATCTCTATGTCTCTGTATCTCTCTCTATGTCTCTCTATGTCTCTGTATCTCTCTCTATGTCTCTCTATCTCTCTCTATGTCTCTGTATCTCTCTCTATGTCTCTGTATCTCTCTCTATGTCTCTCTATGTCTCTGTATCTCTCTCTATGTCTCTCTATGTCTCTCTATGTCTCTCTATCTTTCTCTATGTCTCTCTATATCTCTCTATGTCTCTCTATCTCTCTCTATGTCTCTCTATCTCTCTCTATGTCTCTTGATGGCTCTCTATCTCTCTCTCTATGTCTCTCTGTCTCTCTATGTCTCCCTATGTCTCTCTATGTCTCTCTATCTCTCTCTGTCTCCCTATGTCTCCCTATCTCTCTCTGTCTC
>NW_027662685.1:5000-11536 GCF_963989245.1 Nansenia antarctica | reverse complement strand
GTGCCGTAACTAGCCGAGCATGCCGCTAAATAAATCATTAGCAGGCCGCGCCTGAAGAGAGACAGCAAAATTAAATAAAACAAGCGCTTTTATATGAGAGCCATTTATTAGTTGGATGTACTAGGGAAGAGACAGATTGATGAGGTATCAAAGAAGTGGATTCTAAACATTGTCTGGGGGGGGGGGCAGGAGAGGAGGGAGGGGGGGGGGGGGGCAGGAGAGGAGGGAGGGGGGGGGGGGCAGGAGAGGAGGGAGGGGGGGGGGGGCAGGAGAGGAGGGAGGGGGGGGGGGCAGGAGGACTAGAGGGCTGTTTTACTTCAGCTGTAGTCTCTGACCAAGAGCCAGCAGCCAGCCTCTCCTCATCCTCCTCTTCTCTCTCTCTTTCTTTCTCTCTCTCTCTCTCTCTCTCTCTCTCTCTCTCTCTCTCTCTCTCTTTTCGTCTCCATGTTTGTTTCCCAGTAATATGGCTAAAAATAAAGCTATTTTAATGACACCGCACTGATTTGAAATCAATTTCACATTCACATGATGTTTTGTATGAAATGCTGGAAAGAGGAGTACAGTGCTTTACTGTTTACAGCCAGAGAAGTCAGTAGGAAAAGTAGTTAAAAGATGGACAGAATCTTTGACCAACTGAATTGTTTTTCTTCTTCTTCTTATCTCATTTCAGGTCTTTTTCATGAGTTCAAAATCAGCTAACAAGTGATCGCTGGGTGCTGGGGATTTAGTCTTTCTGTTTGTGTAAGTACCATTTGCTTTGTTTTTTCTCCATACTGTACATTATGAGGCTGTACAGCCACAGATATTTCCACCCACATTGCACACGAGGCACAGAAATGAAGTACGCAGTAAGAATATCACACTTTCATTCACCAATGTTAACCCTCACCCTTTTTTTTTTTTTATACAAACAGATCTGAACACAATACATGTTATGTGGTTATACCATGTTTTAGTTGGTGCCTATGGAACCGATGTTCTTGTCGGTAGAAGCATTATAATAGTAGCTTTTTTTTGTTGCTGTACTGTACAGTATATGACGTTGAACCACACAAAATGTCTTATGCAAGTATGCACATTGTCTAGGTTGGTCAGGGCCAGGTCAGCTGAGACTTTGTCATGATTGCAGGCTTGAGATTGAATCATACCATTAACACAATTGGAAACACGCTGGATTGTTATTTCCTCTTCCTGTCGTTTCCATGTCTACCTACCATCCTAGGTGCACATATAGAGTTTTCTGATTCTATTCTTTATGCGGTGGTATTGCTAGTTTATGTCTGCCTGTCGACTCAATCAGAACATTCTCAGCCGTGAAGAAAGAGGCCTTTTCAGGTGCTTCAGAAACCAGCCTGTATACATACAGCGTAGTACGGCTGCCTTATATTACTACGATATTACAATATGCCTTTAATGGGACTTCTCTCTCTCTCTCCGCTCCTGCTCTAGTAATAAAGGTTGTATCTGAGAAAATGTTTCTTTAGGTAATGTCGAGCAAATAAAGCCGAGAAAGTTTAGTTAATATTGATCTTTTTTTTCAAATGTCAGAGGGAGATGGTTTTTCCCGTGCGAAAGGCAGGACAGAATTATTATTAATCTGGGTTAGGAGGTCGTGTTGGTCCTGCATAATCATCGTCTGCGGTGATAAAAAAGTCTATCCCAACTCAAAGTTCACAGTCACTTTACTTAATGCCGGTTGGTTGATCCCTGCCATCTCGTGTCAAACACATAGGTCTGTCTGTGGCTCTGTGCAGATCACTGCACCCCTCCAAACCAGATGGACTCCTTTTCTGAAGCACATTTTTTCTCCTTCTTCATGATTTTGGTTTTGTGGTGTGTGTTGGTGTTGTTAAATCCGTGCTCCCTGGCGGTGTGTGTGTGTGGGAGTGGGGGGCCTGTCTTTAGCTCCAGTGATCTGAGAGAATGGTACAATAACAAGGCCTTAGCAGTGATTACTACCTTTGTCTGCTCGGCCTCTCAGCCAGTCACACCACATCCTGTAGGGTTTCCTCTTGTGTTCTAGAAATAAACTTGCTATTACATTATACTGCATATACTTAACTTATTATGTGAATATTACGATTATTTTGTAATACACAGTACTCTAATATCTAATACTGTTTAGATAGTGTCCTTACACTTTTTTTTATGGATTATATTTTTGTATTCACCGGCTCACAGCTAAGGTATTTTCTGAAATAGATTAATATTATTATGAGTCAAGTACTTATGATAGAAAGGTGTTAGCACTTGTTCATGGGGACTGATATATTATTCAAAAGTTACAGGTTTCCTCTATTTTGGGAATAAAACAGTCATTGTCAAACTGAAAGCAAAACAAGTGAAACAGCTTCTGGCTAAGAACAGTAAACATTAGTCCTATGTCCTGGCGCCGATCCAACCGGTTGAGTAACAGAGTATGCCTTGTTGCACACTAGTTTAGTGCTGGTGTGTATGTGCATGTTAGTGTATGTTTGTTTTACTAGAAACGGAACATGACCAATGAGCAAAATGCTTTAAAGAATATGTGCGTACGTGTGTGTCTGTGTGTGTGTGTGTGTCTGTGTGTGTGTGCGTACGTGTGTGTCTGTGTACGTGTGTGTCTGTCTGTGTGTGTGTGTGTGTGTGTGCGTGTGTGTGTGTGTGTGTGTGTGTGTGTGTGTGTGTGTGTGTGTTCTGGGTAAAGACCTTGGTACTGTACAACCACCCCAGAGAGAAGCCTTCAGTGTAGAGAGCCGGAGCAAGGACCTCAGATAGAAGCTCACCTCTCTCTGCTCCCTGGGGACACACTCCTCCTAGCCAGGAGCTCGGTGGTGAACTGCCTACGGTTCACCCGCCCCGAGATTTGCACTTCCAAGCCGACGATCCAGATGCCTTATGGGTAAAAAAAAAAAAGATACACGTTTTGTTAGACTTATCTTTTTTTTCTGCTTTTTTTTATTTATTCGATGTTGCATTGAAGCATCTCCCCTCCTCGCAGATTGTACCAGCCTATCCACAGATGTCACTGAATACATTAGAATATTATTGGAGATCCCACTTGAGAACCCGACTAATGGACGTGTGGTGTAAAGTTAGTGTGTTTGCCTTGCAGTGTTATTTAAGAGCTGTCAGGGCGTGTTAGCGTAGAGCGCACCGCACAGGGCCCCTAGCGGCCAACACTCACCGCGTCTCTCCCTGTCTGATTCGTTTAAGAAACGGCCGCCTGTGATGTTACCCAACGGCCGCTCCTCTCTCCGCTCCTCTCCCCCGCTCCTCTCCCCCGCGTCGCTTCTATCAGCCGGGCCTCACACTCTCATTAATCTAAATCCAGTTTTTTTTGCGTCTTGAATCTTTGCATGTTTAATTAATCCTAAAACGAGGCAGTGAGTAATTCCTGTCGGTGTGTGTGTGTGTGTGTGTGTGTGTGTGTGTGTGTGTGTGTGTGTGTGTACGTGGTGTTGTTTCTCAGGGACGCATTTTTAATCACTCTTGTGTGAACCCATTTGGAAACACCTGAGGATGCGTCTGTGGCGTCTGAGGCGTCTGAATAGCATCTTTGTCAGCGCGTGCCATTCATCTAATCAGCGCCGGGCATTCTGGGTCCTGCTCAGCCCAAGCCTGGTACCCCTCAAGGGGGGGGGGATGTGGGTGAGATCTGGTAGGAGGCATTTTCTGAGAAATTAAATAAACAGCACTTAATGAAAATGAATAACCTTTGGATGGTTATTTCCTCATCTATTATTTATCAAACGGGCTTTTCCGTTCAATCCGCTGACCCTGCAGTGATTATGGCCCATGGCGGCGCTAAACGGAGGCCGCTTGACAACGTCCTCGTTTTTAATTTCATCAGCCGCGCGCTCTCCGTCGCTCCCGAGGAGGAGCCCCTGAGTGAGTTTTGAGAAATTAATTGTTGAAGATTTCATTACTCGGACCGGAGTGTACAAAAACGGGGCTTGGGAAATATTATTAGTTTCTTGTCACATTTGGTTGGCGTTTTCCCCTATACTTCGTAGCACATTGTCACATTTGGTTGGCATTTTTCCCTGTACCTTGTAAGCACATTGATAAAAGCCTTCTGGTAGTTTAGGCTTGGTCACCTCTCTCTAACCCGTCTGAATAGGCCTCTGTCTGGTGCTTCTCCTCCGTCTTCCCCTCACCCCTGGAAGACCTAACATCCCACAGCAACATAGCCGTCTATTGGGGTTATGCCCTTCCTCTGAGCTTTATTAGACGAATGGCTTTTTCTGATGGCTTGATGTGCTTTATTTGATTCTCCGGAGAATAAAACCTAATATAGACTTGGCTAGCTTTCCTCCGTCTCACGGCAGAGAGCTCCTTGTAGGACAGAGGAGAAGTTTCACCTACGGTATTAGCTGTACATGACAGAGTGTCGGAACCCAAAGAACACGCCGTTAATCTCCCCTCTTCGCCGAGCGGGGAAAGTAATGCATAACTATAAGTCAGCTAAAATGAATTAATGATTTCAACCATGAACTTTTCTCCCAAATCGCCATGAATCGTCTCGTGCTGATAATGCGTTCCCGACCGCGAGGTGTGAAATCCCCACTGGCGTCGTACGTCGAGAGTAGCTAGCTTTAATTGATTCGCAAATTATTTAAAGTTTGTGGTGCCCAAGGGAGTGTTAGGGGCTAATGATGGCCATTTTGGCCAAGTTTCTTTTTTTAAATTTATTTTAAAGTCTGTGTTTCTGTGTTTTCCACCAGTCATGTGGTTGATTATAGGAAGCTAACAAGGCTAATCAAAGGCCTGGGAGAGAGGGTCTCCAGCCTCCTCTGTTTCCCAGGGAGCCCCCCTCCCCGCTCTCCTTGTTAGTCTGTTTTGGATAGGGGGGGGGGGGGGGGGTCTGAGAAAACATCAGCAACATGCTTTTTTTTTTACAGCCTGCATCATTGTAGTAGTCATCTTAGTAATCGACATGGCAGGACTGGAATGGTTGGATTGTCTTGGCCGACAATGGATCATGTTACACGCCATCTTTTGCATCTTTTTGCATGTTGGCTGTTGGATGTTGGACGTTCAACACATTGTGAGACAGTGTAAGACTCAAGTCTCAGTTGTGTTCCAGCCTGAATAGAAACAAAAAACGACCCTAGAATGAAACTTTTGTTTCCCCATTCACAAAATGTCTTCAACTCAAATGCATTTAGGCAGATTTGACTTGCAGAAGAGATTACCCAAATGTAATTTTGCTGCTGGTGGAGTGGGTACTTGAAAGTGAGACACATTTCTCTCACGGTAATGATGGAAATGTTTCTTCTTTTTTTCCCTTGATGGAAAAGGTGCTACTACACTGATTGTCCTTTCGCTAATGTATCTCTGTCAGTTAAAAAGATACGCTAAAACGTATAGCCTTAGCATCTGTTTCTTTTCATGAAGTGATCATACTAATGTTACAGTTTCTCCTCCTAGTCACATGGGTCTCTTGTAAGCACTGCAGACACACATTACTCTCATTGTAGCGAACATGTAAATCTTCCAAAGATGTTCGACGCCAGAATGAATAGGGGATGATTGACTTGGACGAAGTATAATGTAATTACTCTAATTTAATTCACCTCAACTATAGCTTTAAGACGAGAATTAAGGTTGAGAGGAACATCGGTCTAGTTTGTGGGAGAGTTTTTTTACCCACAGTGGGTCTTTTTCTGAGAAAAATCAACTGCCATTCTCTGGAAAAATAACTGGTGCTGGTTAATTGATGTCAACATGAATGTAAGCATAGTAGTGGAGTTGCCTAGTTTTGTCCTGAGGGTGTGTTGGCCAGCTCAGCCCAGCCCAGCCCTGGCTTGGTGCTCTGTCTCTAAAACCTGTGGTAACGTCTGTTCTAAGAAGTGTCGCTACCTCAGCTTGTACGCTCAGCTTTCCTGTACCAGACCCAGTTAGCCTGTGTTACCCCCCCCACCCCACCCCACCCACCCCACCCCCTCACCGCTAAGTGGCTAGGTCTCTGTGCTAATATCAAGGAGCCTCTAATCTGGGCCCATTAGCAAGCGCTGTCATTCAGACACACGGTGTCGAGCTGATTTAAATAAAATGAAATGAAGATAGTTGTCTCCGGTCCCCTGGCTTCACTCATTGCCATAAACATATGCTCCGTGCCCGGCTTCTTTCCATTTTATTTATGACTTTAATTTGTTGTGTGGGCTGCGCTGGAAATCAAATTTAATCCAATCCTCCCCGGGACCCTGTCATATAATAACATGGTAATTTCTGTGTATCCTTTTGAAAAATGAGGAAATTAATTCTTCCTGACATGTTTAATTATTCCAGTGTGAACGGCGGATGGGGCTCCCGCTCTCCCCCCCCCCCTAGCCCCCTAAGTGTGGTAGTGAGGTGAGGCTAAGGGGGGGGGGGGGGCTCAGCCTGCCTGTGACGGTTAGGGGGGTGAGGTGGGTGGGTGTGTGTGTGTGTGTGTGTGGGTTGGGTAGGGTGGGTGGGTGCTGGGGTGCTAATGCTGACCAGCAGTGCGTTTAATTTGAAACATGAGCAGACACCTTTCAACACACCTTCCTAATGTCGGAGGCTGCCTCGCA
>NW_027662686.1:17500-24350 GCF_963989245.1 Nansenia antarctica | reverse complement strand
TACACACACATACACACACATACACACACATACACACACACACACACACACACACACACACACACACACACACACACACACACACTCACTCACACTCACTGGCAATCCAGATCCAGACACACTCAAACACACCAGATGTCCTCAAACACACCCTGGAGGGGTTAACCGCCACGGAGGTTAAGAAGCTTCAGATTCTGTAACCTGGTTCACTTTGCCACTGGCGTACTGCTTACTGTAGCTACCTGCCCCCCCCCCCCCCCCCACACACACACACACGCAAGCATGCACGCACACACACACACACACACACACACACGCAAGCATGCACGCACACACACACACACACACACACACACGCAAGCATGCACAACTCCCAATCCACAAAGCAGATTTTCTCTGCCCTGAAACCTGTTCCCTAAAATTCTCAAGATATGTTTTTTTCCCTCCTCTCTTGAGTTGAGGCGTGCGTGCGTGCGTGCGTGTGCGTGTGCGTGTGCGTGTGTGTGTGTGTGTGTGTGTGTGCCGCATTTGCTCTGTCACAACAGTGCGGCGGATGCTGGAAGCGTGTCAGCTCTCCTAGCGTAGCGTGAATCCCCCGCATTCCGCAGGGAGCAAGGTTCATCATCTCTCTCCCTCCCTCCCTCGGTTCATCATCTCCCTCCCTCCCTCCCTCCCTCCCTCCCTCCCTCCCTCCCTCCCTCCCTCCCTCCCTCCCTCCCTCCCTCCCTCCCTCCCTCCCTCCCTCCCTCGGTTCATCCTCTCCGGGAGTCGTAGTGGAATAGCGTCTGACTGCCGGGCCAGTCGTGTCAGTGCAGAACGCTCCTTTCTTTCCGGGAATTCCCAACCCTGTTTTCCCACTGAGGAGGATGATGCCTCTCTGTCCCTCCCCTTCTGTCCTGGCCCCTCCCCCTTCTGTCCTGGCCCCTCCCCCCTTCTGTCCTGGCCCCTCCCCCTTCTGTCCTGGCCCCTCCCCCCTTCTGTCCTGACCCCTCCCCCTTCTGTCCTGGCCCCTCCCCCCTTCTGTCCTGGCCCCTCCCCCCTTCTGTCCTGGCCCCTCCCCCCTTCTGTCCTGGCCCCTCCCCCCTTCTGTCCTGGCCCCTCCCCCCTTCTGTCCTGGCCCCTCCCCCCTTCTGTCCTGGCCCCTCCCCCCTTCTGTCCTGGCCCCTCCCCCCTTCTGTCCTGGCCCCTCCCCCCTTCTGTCCTGGCCCCTCCCCCCTTCTGTCCTGGCCCCTCCCCCCTTCTGTCCTGGCCCCTCCCCCCTTCTGTCCTGGCCCCTCCCCCTTCTGTCCTGGCCCCTCCCCCCTTCTGTCCTGGCCCCTCCCCCCTTCTGTCCTGGCCCCTCCCCCCTTCTGTCCTGGCCCCTCCCCCCTTCTGTCCTGGCCCCTCCCCCCTTCTGTCCTGGCCCCTCCCCCCTTCTGTCCTGGCCCCTCCCCCCTTCTGTCCTGGCCCCTCCCCCCTTCTGTCCTGGCCCCTCCCCCTTCTGTCCTGGCCCCTCCCCCCTTCTGTCCTGGCCCCTCCCCCCTTCTGTCCTGGCCCCTCCCCCCTTCTGTCCTGGCCCCTCCCCCCTTCTGTCCTGGCCCCTCCCCCCTTCTGTCCTGGCCCCTCCCCCCTTCTGTCATGGCCCCTCCCCCCTTCTGTCATGGCCCCTCCCCCTTCTGTCATGGCCCCTCCCCCTTCTGTCCTGGCCCCTCCCCCTTCTGTCCTGGCCCCTCCCCCTTCTGTCCTGGCCCCTCCCCCTTCTGTCCTGGCCCCTCCCCCCTTCTGTCCTGGCCCCTCCCCTTCTGTCCTGGCCCCTCCCCCCTTCTGTCCTGGCCCCTCCCCCCTTCGGTCCTGGCCCCTCCCCCCTTCTGTCCTGGCCCCTCCCCCCTTCTGTCCTGGCCCCTCCCCTTCTGTCCTGGCCCCTCCCCTGCACAGAGGGATGGGTGAAGGAGGGTGGAGGCTGCTGGGGGCGGAGGGGCGGAGCGCAGGCCAACACCATCCTAGTGGCCTGAGATCCAGGAACTGGGAGTGACCAGATGAAACCAGCTGGTTTAAGCGATGTTATGATGTTATGATGTTATGATGTTATGATGACTCAGTCTGTTCATTGGTTTCTTGATTTGTCTCCCCTCCTCCCCTCCTCCTCTCAGCGTTTCATCCAGTACCTGGCCTCCAGAAACACCCTCTTCAACCTGAACAACTTCCTGGATAAAGGCGCTTTGCAAGGTATCAGACAACACCCCCCCCACCACACACACACACACACACACACACACACACACACACACACACACACAGACACACACACACACACACACAGACACACACGATACTCAACACACACCCACACACACATGTTGACTCTCTATACACACACACACATTTTAAATGCTTTATTTATGTCCACATACAAAGTACAATTCTAAAGGACATAAATAATAACAGTGCATTTTGACATCCTGGAAACAATTTGTTACCTAATGCTGAGCCAACAACCAGTTCTGCCACACACAGGATGTTATTCGCACCAGACCAGTGGGTTGATCAATACAATAAGACAGACAGTATCCCGCTCATGGGTACAGGAAGCACCGCCTTCTCCATATTGAGCGGCTACCAATAACAGTGGATATTGAGCAGTATTTTGCTAACTGTTTGGCCCTTCTCTTAGGAAGACCAGCCATATGAAGGCCTCTAACAACAGACTTATGAACATGGCCCACACGATACTCAACACACACACACCCACACACACATGTTGACTCTCTCTACTCACACACACACACACACACACACACACACACACATGTTGACTCTCTCTACACACACACACACACACACACACACACACACACACACACATAACCCTAACCCTAACCCGATACTCAACACCCCCACCACACACACACACACACACACACACACACACACACACACACACATGTTGACTCTCTACACACACACACACACACACACACACACACACACACACACACACACACACACACACACACACACACACACACACGCTGACCCTCTCCCTCCTCTCTCCCAGGCTATGACATGTCGACCTTCATCAGACGCTACAGCCGCTACCTGAATGAGAAGGCCCTGTCCTACAGGCTGGTGGCTGTGGACTTCACCAAGATGAAACGAGGGTGAGACACACACACACACACACACACACACACACACACACACACACACACACACACACTCACACACTCACACATTCACACACTCACACACTCACACACACACACACACACACTCACACACACACACACACACTCACACTCACACTCACACTCACACTCACACACTCACACTCACACACACACTCACACTCACACTCACACACACACACTCACACTCACACTCACACTCACACTCACACACACTCACACTCACTCACACACACACACACACACACAACTGATCTATCCACAGTACTCACAAGCCTGGACGTGACTTCAATCTTCTTATCTGGAAACACCCTAACCGTCCCTGTGTGTGTGTGTGTGTGTGTGTGTGTGTGTGTGTGTGTGTGTGTGTGTGTGTGTGTGTGTTAGGATCGATGGAGTGATGCGTACCATGAGCATAGAGAAGCTGATCAAGACCCTGCCCATCATCCAGACCCAGCTGGACGCACTACTGGACTTCCAGGTTGTGTGTGTGTGTGTGTGTGTGTGTGTGTGTGTGTGTGTGTGTGTGTGTGTGTGTCTGTGTGTGTCTGTGTGTGTCTGTGTGTGAAATGCATGGCATTTTGGGTAGCGATCATTCGTCATTCAAATAATCGTTATAGCCGTTCAGTTCCAAACGTTCATATTCAAACAGGCGACGTGAGGCTGTCCCACTGCTGAAGGGGATGATCTATGTTTTATCAATACCAATTATTATCCAATTTTGGTTATATCCAATACCCAACATTGAGCATGTGATCCTCATTTCACCTTGTGTGAATGAATGGTCTTTATTGTCATTGATATAGTACAGGTACCAAACAACGAAATTTGGGAGGGGGGCACCCACAACGCGCTCGCTAATAACATTAGCCATCCCCTTTGTTCCCCTCCTCCCTCCCCTCCCCCCTCCCCTCCCCCCTTCCCTCTGTGTGCAGGCCAGCCCTAACGAGTTGACTAACGGGGTGATCAACGCCGCCTTCATGCTGCTGTTCAAAGACTCCATACGTCTGTTCGCCGCCTACAACGAGGGCGTCATCAACCTACTGGGTAAGAGTACATTTCAAACCTGCTAACTGAATGAATGAATGAATGAATGAATGGTCTTTATTGTCATTGATATAGTACAGGTACCAAACAACGACATTTGGGAGGGGTGGCTCCCCTGGTGCTAGGAAAAAAACTAAAAACAAGAAGGGAAAAGAGCTGGTTTACATAAATAAAGGCTATGTTCACTATCTCCTATACTATACTATACAAATAAAACACTGTGCTGTACTCTATGCTATGCTATACCTATTCTAACATTTCCTATCTCTGAACCTTATGTACCCGAGGGTTGTCATATTGCACATAGTGTTATTGCACATTCATTTAAAGTGTCGCAGTTTGCAGGTTTGAAATGTTCACAGTTGTGTTTCAGTATTGCACTTGATTTCAATCTAGTAGCTGCCATCAAATTGTCTAGATTGTCCAGGGCCTAGAACCTAGGTCTTTGCTGTGTTCAGGGCCTGAATGGCCCTGGGGTAGAAGCTGAGCTTCAGTCTGTTTGTCCTTGCGAACATGGTCCTGAACCGCCTGTCCGAGGGCAGCCGAGCAAAGTGTTCGTTCCCAGGGTGGGATGGGTCTCTGGAGATCTTGGAGGCCTTCCTGAGGCAGCGTGTGTTGTACAGCTCTTCCAGAGAGGGGAGGGGGGCGCCGGTGATCTTCTGGGCCGATCTCACGACTCTCTGTAGCGCATTCCTCTCTGCGGCTGTGCAGCTGGAGAACCACACGCAGATGCAGTAGGTGAGGATGCTCTCCACTGCGCAGCGGTAGAAGGTCACAAGCATCTCCTGTCCGATGTGGTTTTTCCTGAGGACTCTCAGGAAGTAGAGCCGCTGTTGTGCCTTCTTGATGATGGCTGCTGTGTTGATCTTCCAGGACAGGTCATCCTGTATGTGCACCCCCAGGAATCGGAGGGTTGAGACTCTCTCCACGCTCCCTCCATCGACGAGCAGGGGCTGGACCTCAGATTTTTTCCTCCTGAAGTCCACGATGATTTCCTGGGTCTTTGACTGGTTCAGCAGCAGGTTGTTAACCTTGCACAGCTTGCTCAGCTGCTCTACCTCATCCCTGTACGCCGCCTCGTCCCCCCCCGAGATGCAGCCCACCACGGTGGTGTCGTCTGCAAACTTTACGATGGAGTTGCTGGGGTGGACGGGGGTGAAGTCGTAGGTGTAGAGGTTGTAGAGGATGGGGCTTAGCACGCAGCCCTGGGGGGACCCAGTGCTGAGTCTGAGGGTTGTGGAGGTGTGGGAGCCCACCCGCACCCTCTGGGGGCGGTCAGACAGGAAGTCCTTGATCCATGCACAGATAGAGTGTGATAGTCCCAGGTCTAGTAGTTTGGTCACTAGCCTGTCTGGAAGGATGGTGTTGAAGGCAGAGCTGAAGTCCACAAAGAGCAGTCTCGCGTAGCTGTTTCCCCTGCGACACTTTAAATGAATGTGCAACAATACTATGTGCAATATGACAACCCTTGTGTACATAAGGTTCAGATATAGGAAATGTTAGGATATTTATAGCATAGCATAGAGTACAGCACAGTGTTTTATTGTATAGTAGATAGTGTACATAGCCTTTATTTATGTAAACCAGCTCTTTTCCCTTCTTGTTTTTAGTCTTTTTTCCAAGCACCAGGGGAGCCCCCCCTTCTAAATTTCGTTGTATGGTACCTGTACTGTATTAATGACAATAAAGACCATTCATTCATTCATACATGTCACTTCATACACCGTTGAATACAATAATAATAATAATAATAATAATAATAATAATAATACATTAGACTTATATAGGCCTTTTCTAGACACTCAAAGACGCTTTACAAACTGAAAAGATCGAGTAGTAATAATAAAAAGAAACCAAAAATAAATAAAACAAAATACAGGGGTCTAATTCATTTTTAGATGACTAAATATGACCACGTTCCAAACCTCATGCTCACATCCTGATCACCATCACATCCCTGGAGGTAGAGATGGACTGGTCACATCCCTGGAGGTGGAGATGGACTCTGATCACATCCCTGGAGGTAGAGACACTGGTCACATCCCTGGAGGTAGAGATGGACTGATCACATCCCTGGAGGTAGAGACACTGATCACATCCCTGGAGGTAGAGATGGACTGGTCACATCCCTGGAGGTAGAGACACTGGTCACATCCCTGGAGGTAGAGACACTGGTCACATCCCTGGAGGTGGAGATGGACTCTGATCACATCCCTGGAGGTAGAGACACTGGTCACATCCCTGGAGGTAGAGACACTGATCACATCCCTGGAGGTGGAGATGGACTCTGATCACATCCCTGGAGGTAGAGACACTGGTCACATCCCTGGAGGTAGAGACACTGATCACATCCCTGGAGGTAGAGACACTGGTCACATCCCTGGAGGTGGAGATGGACTGGTCACATCCCTGGAGGTAGAGATGGACTCTGGTCACATCCCTGGAGGTAGAGACACTGATCACATCCCTGGAGGTGGAGACACTGGTCACATCCCTGGAGGTAGAGACACTGGTCACATCCCTGGAGGTGGAGACACTGATCACATCCCTGGAGGTAGAGACACTGGTCACATCCCTGGAGGTAGAGACACTGGTCACATCCCTGGAGGTAGAGACACTGATCACATCCCTGGAGGTAG
>NW_027662686.1:10000-12500 GCF_963989245.1 Nansenia antarctica | reverse complement strand
AACCAGTCACCATGGTTACAGTCTCAAACCTCTCTCTGTTAAACCTTCACCATGGTTACAGTCTCAAACCTCTCTCTGTTAAACCAGTCACCATGGTTACAGTCTCAAACCTCTCTCTGTTAAACCAGTCACCATGGTTACAGTCTCAAACCTCTCTCTGTTAAACCTTCACCATGGTTACAGTCTCAAACCTCTCTCTGTTAAACCAGTCACCATGGTTACAGTCTCAAACCTCTCTCTGTTAAACCAGTCACCATGGTTACAGTCTCAAACCTCTCTCTGTTAAACCAGTCACCATGGTTACAGTCTCAAACCTATCTCTGTTAAACCAGTCACCATGGTTACAGTCTCAAACCTCTCTCTGTTAAACCAGTCACCATGGTTACAGTCTCAAACCTCTCTCTGTTAAACCAGTCACCATGGTTACAGTCTCAAACCTCTCTCTGTTAAACCAGTCACCATGGTTACAGTCTCAAACCTCTCTCTGTTAAACCTTCACCATGGTTACAGTCTCAAACCTCTCTCTGTTAAACCAGTCACCATGGTTACAGTCTCAAACCTCTCTCTGTTAAACCAGTCACCATGGTTACAGTCTCAAACCTCTCTCTGTTAAACCAGTCACCATGGTTACAGTCTCAAACCTCTCTCTGTTAAACCAGTCACCATGGTTACAGTCTCAAACCTATCTCTGTTAAACCTTCACCATGGTTACAGTCTCAAACCTCTCTCTGTTAAACCAGTCACCATGGTTACAGTCTCAAACCTCTCTCTGTTAAACCAGTCACCATGGTTACAGTCTCAAACCTCTCTCTGTTAAACCAGTCACCATGGTTACAGTCTCAAACCTCTCTCTGTTAAACCAGTCACCATGGTTACAGTCTCAAACCTCTCTCTGTTAAACCAGTCACCATGGTTACAGTCTCAAACCTCTCTCTGTTAAACCTTCACCATGGTCACAGTCTGCGTGTGGGTTATGGGCCTGTTTTAAATGTGTGTCCGATGACTTTTGAATGTTTCTGACTGTGGAGACCTCACCCTCACCAGTCACACACCCCCACGTCCCTCATTGGTCAGACATACTCAACGTCCAATCATCTTCATCCGATATGTCTGAGTCAGCATGCGATCCTGTTTTCTGTTGTTGTTTACGTTTGACACTGTCACTGCATGAAGTAACGATTCCTTTGTTTTATATTTTCTTTCTTTTTTCCCGTTGGTGTTTTTTGTTTTTTTTTGCGTTGGCCTTTTTTTTTTTTTTTTTGTGACACAGCAAGTTGGAATTGATCAGGGTGACATCCCCGATCTCTCTCAGGTCAGTGTACATTTCATCTCAATCTCTCTCTCTCTCTCTCTCCCTTCCTCTCTTCTACTGGCTCCACTCACCCACTTCCATCCATCCATCCCTTCATGAATGCATATGGCCATTCTACAGCCCTCTGGCTCTGTCCCTCTTTCTCTCTTCCACATTCTCCCACTCTCCCTCTCATTAACTCCATTGGACCATGTCACTTCCTACAGACCCTCTAACCTTTAACTTGACTCCCCCCACCTCAACAATCTCCTATTGGTGCGTTTGTTTTTATGAGTGCGTCTCTGAAGGGTTGTGATTGGCTGTGTAGACATTGTACAGGCCCCGATAGGGCTTCAGTATGTCCCTGTCAGTCTGATTGGATGAACATCCTTGGCTGATGAAGGGTTAACCTGCCCAGGGTTGTGAGTGGGACGTTGAGTCAGACTATTCAACTCGGCTTGTTTCCAGTGTTCAATAGGTCCTTTCTATCATTCGTCCACAGACTGCTAAAGGATCTTACATTGTAGGTGGTGGGTTACATCCAGTCCATGCTGCTTCTGACCCTGCCCTGCCCTGCACCCCCCCCGCCCCCCACCCCCCACTGCCCTGCACCACCAACACAGGCTGATTGTGAACCAAGTGCTTAGCCAATCAGAGTGCAGTCAATGGCCTTAGTCATGGCTGCTGTGACATGATGTTGACTCACTATGGTGCTTGCGCTACTGCCGTTGGATTTGCATGTAGCCCTCCCATACACACACACACACACACACACACACACACAACACACACACACACACAGCGGCAGAGTGGGAGAGAAAGGGTGAACTATATGAATAGATTACAACGGTGGCCTCCCCTCCCCTCTCAGGGAGCTGGGAACCCTAACCCTAACCCTGACCCTCTCAGGGAGCTGAACCCTAACCCTGACCCTAACCCTGACCCTCTCAGGGAGCTGAACCCTAACTCTGACCCTAACTCTAACCCTGGATGATAACAGAGTCTAACTCTAACCCTGGACGCCCTTATCACAGTAACACATTCAGCGTTAGGTCCTAACTGTCCCATGGAACCGTGTCCCTCTCCCTCTGTCTTTATCAGACGGCCATCTTGTTTGAACACACTGTGGGGGCACACACGTGCGTAGAAGAAAACATGAATTTCACTTTCTTTTCTTTCTCTCTTTGGTTTCTCTCTCTTTCTTCCTCC